>NC_058092.1:172140000-172412500 GCF_020171115.1 Neogale vison | reverse complement strand
TGGGAGGGTATGTGCTTTTGGGTAAATTGGAAGGGGAGGTGAGCCATGAGAGACTATGGACTCTGAAAAACAATCTGAGGGGTTTGAAGTGGCGGGGGTTGGGGGTTGGGTACCAGGTGGTGGGGATTATAGAGGGCACGGTTTGCATGGAGCACTGGGTGTGGTGAAAAATAATGAACACTGTTTTTCTGAAAATAAATAAATTGAGAAAAAAAAAGAATATTAAAAAAAAAGAAAAAATATAATGCTGTATTCTATATGTGCAATCTGCTAAGAGAGTAGAGGTTAATTATTCTCTTCACACACACATGATGGTAGTTATGCGACATGATAGATGTGGTAATGAGCTTGATTTTGGTAATCAGTTCACAATGTATAGATATATCAAACCACACTGTACATCTTAAATATATAAAATTTTGTCAGTTGTGCATTAAAAAAGTGGGGGGGGAAGATGATGTTAAAATATCCAAACTTTTAAGAAGTATGCTGTATAATGAAGGTCTCATTTGGATTAACAAAATTGATTTATTACATTAAGACATTTAGTTTTCTTGTTTTTTAGGGGGAGCTTTTTAAGTTTTTATTTGAATTCTAGTTAGTTAACATACAGTGTTATATTAGTTTCAGGTGACCAATATCGTGATTCAGCACTTCCATAAATCACCCTGTGCTCATCTCTACAAGTGCACCCCTTTATCCCCATCACCTGTTTAATCCATCTCCCACCCACCTCTCCTATGGTGACCATCAGTGTGTTCTCTAGAGTTAAGAGTCTCATTTTTGGATTGGATATGTATTGCATCTCTCTCTCTTTTTTCCCTCTGCTAGATTGTTTTGTTTCTTAAATTCCACATATGCATGAAATCATATGGTATTCTTCTTTCTCTGACTTACTGATTGTTTTGCCAGTAACTTCCTTCACTGTGCAGAAGCTTTTTATTTTAATATAACTCCAATAGTTTATTTTTGTTTTTATTTCCCTTGCCTCAGGAGACATATCTAGAAAGAAGTTACTACCAAAAAAAAAACAAAACAAAACAAAATGAAAGAAGGAAGTTTCTGTAGCCAATGTCAAAGAAGTTACTGCCTGTGTTCTCTTCTAGGATTTTTATGGCTGCAGGTCTCACATTTAGGTCTTTAATCCATTTTTATTTTATTTTTGTGTGTAGTGTAAGAAAGTGGTTCACTTTCATTCGTTTGCATGTTGCAGTCAATTTTCCTAACACCATTTGTTGAAAGACTGTCTTTTTCCCATTGGATATTCTTTCCTGCATTATTGAAGATTGACCAAATAATAGTGGGTTCATTTCTGGGTTTTCTGTTCTGTTCTGTTGATGTGTGTGTCTGTTTTTGTACCAGTACCACACTGTTCTGATTATTCCAGCTTTGTAATATAACTTGAAATCCAAAATTGTGATGCTGCCAGCTTTTTCTCTTTCAGTGTTGCTTTGGCTATTCAGAATCTTCTGTGGTCCATACAAATTTTAGTATTGTTCCAGCTCTTTGAAAAATGCTGTTGGTATTCTTACCTCATTCCTGAACTTAGAGGACAATTTCTGTTTTTTCCCATTGAATACAAAATAAACTATAGGTTTTTCATACAAGGCCTTTATTATGTTGAGCTATGTTCCCTCTAAACCTACTTCTTTGAGAATTTTTATCATGAATGAATGCTGTACTTTGTTGAATGCTTTTTTTGCATCTACTGAAATGATCGTGTAGTTCTTATCCTTTCTTTTGTTGATCACTGATTGATTTGGAATGTTGATGCACCCTTGTAACTTGGGAATATTTTCCACTTGATGGTGGTGAATTATTTTTTTTAATGTATTGTTGGTCTCAGTTTGCTAGTATTTTATTGAGGATTTCTACTTCTTTGTTCATCAGAGAAGTTGGTGTGTAGTTCTTTGTTTTTAGTGGTATCTTTGATTTTTGTATCAGGGTAATGCTGGCCTCAGAATTAGTTTGGAGGTTTTCCTCCCTTTTCTACTTTTTGGGATGCTTTGAGAAAAAAAAATATTAATTCTTCTCTACATGTTTGTTAGAATTCTCCTGTGAAGCCAGCTGTTCCTGGACTACTGTTTGTTGGGAGTTTTCTGATTACTGATTCAGTTTTTCTGGTGATTATCAGTCTGTTCAAGTTTTCTATTTCTTCCTGTTTCAGTGTTGGTAGTTTATATGTTTCTAGGAATTTAACCATTTCTTCCAGGTTGTCCAATTTGTTGGCATATAGCTTTTCATAATATTCTCTTAACATTGGCTGTATTTCTATGCTGTTGGTTATTATTGGTCCTCTCTCATTTATGATTTCATTTAGTTGGGTCCTTTCTCTTTTTTTCCTCCTTGATAACAAGTCTGGTGAGAGGTTCATCAATTTTGTATATATTTTTTAAAGAGCCAGGTCCTGGTTTCATTGATCTGTTCTATTGTTGTTTTAGTTTCTAGATCACTTATTTTTGCTTTAATCTTTATTATTTCTCTCCTTCTGGTATGATACTGTGTTTGTTCTTTTTCTTACTCCTTTAGGTATAAGGTTAGCTTGCTTATGTGAGATTTTTCTTACTTCTTTATGTAGGCCTGTATTGCTGTTTACTTCCCTCTTATACGCCTTTGCACCCAGCTGTTTTGAACCATCGTGTTTTCATCTTCATTTGTTTCTTTGTACTCTTTAATTTTTTCTTTTATTTCTTGGTTGACCCATTTATTTTTTAGTATCATGTTGTTTAACATGCACCTTTCCAGATTTTTTTATTGTAGTTGACTTCAAATTTCATAGTACGATGTCAGTTTTGAAATTGTTGAGCTTTGCTTTGTGGGCTAATATGTGATCTATTTTGGACAGTGTTTCATGTGCACTTGAAAACAATGTGTATGCTGCAGTTTTACATTGTAGGAATGTTCTGAATATATCTGTTAAAATCATCTGGTCCAGCATGTCCTTTAAAGCCACTGTTCCTTGTGATTTTCTTCTTTAATGTGCTGTCAATGTAATCAGGATATTAAAGTCCCCAATTATTATTGTATTACTATTGATTAGTTCCTTTATGTTTGTTATTTAACAGTTTTATGTATTTGGGTGCTCCCATGTTGGGTGGATAAACATTTACAGTTATATTTTCCTGTTGGATTATCCCCTTTATGATTATGTAGCCCCTTTCCTTGTCTCTTTCTGTAGTCTTTGTTTCAAAGTCTACCTTGTCCAATAAATGCATTACTACTCTGGCTTTCTTTTGACATCCATTTGCATGATAGATGTTTCTCTATCCCTTCACTTTCAATCTATGGGTATCTTTAGGTCTAAAATGAGTCTCTTGTAGGCAGCATATTAGGTGGGTCTTTTTTTTTTTATCCATTTCTGACACCCTGTGTCTTTTGATGGGAGCATCTAGTCCATTTACTTCAAAATAATTATTTTAGATATGAACTTTTTCTCATGTTATTACTTATCTTGCAGTTGTTTCTGAAATTTTCTCTGATCTTTTCTTTTTTTTAATTTTTTAATTTTTTTTTAAAGATTTTATTTATTTATTTGACAGAGAGAGATCACAAGTAGACGGAGAGGCAGGCAGAGAGAGAGAGGAGGAAGCAGGCTCCCTGCTGAGCAGAGAGCCCGATGCGGGACTCGATCCCAGGACCCTGAGATCATGATCTGAGCCGAAGGCAGCGGCTTAACCCACTGAGCCACCCAGGCGCCCCTTCTCTGATCTTTTCTGTGTTGCTGATTTTCTTTAGTAATATATTTGGATTTCTTTCTCTTTATTCTTTGCATGTTTATTCTTGCTTTTGATTTGTGGATACCATTAGGTTTATATAACCTCTTTTGCATATAACAATCTATATTAAATTGATGGTCCTTTAAGTTTGAGCCCATTCTTTTCTCTTCTCCCCATGGTTAGGCATATATTATTATATTTTATATCCTTTTCTTTGGGAGCTCCTTCACTGACTGTTTACAGAAATATTCATTCTTACTGGTTTTGTGTTTCCTGCCTTTACACTGCTGATTTTGGTCTTTCTTTTCCTTTCAAAGTGTCCCCTTCAATATCTCTTACAAGGCTGGTTTAGTGGTCATGAAGTCCTTTAGTTTTTGTCCATTTGTGAAACTCTTTATATCTTCTTCTATTCTGAATGGTAGCTTTGTTGGATAGAATTTTCTTGTCTACAGATTTTTCCCATCCTGCATGTAGAATATATCATGCCACTCCCTTCTGTTTTGCCAAATTTCTGTTAAGAAATTCCAGCAAGGCTTATGAGTTTTCCCTTGTAAGTTATTGACTTATTTTCCCTTGCTGCTTTTAAGATTTTTTCTTTATCATGATATTTTGCAGATTTAATTACAATATGTCTTGGTGTGAGCCTGCATTTGTAAATTTTAATAGAATTTCTCTGTGCCTCCTGAATCTGGATATCTGTTTCTTTCCCCAGATTAGGGAAGTTTTCAGTTATTATTTCTTCAAATAAATGTTCTGACCCCTTTTTTTCTCTTTTTCTTTTGGGACTCCTATAATATGACCTATATTATGTTTGACGAAGTCACTGAGTTTCCTACATGTAATCTTATTTTGCATAGTTCTTTATGGTCTTTTGTTCAGCCTGGTTGCTTGCCATTACTTGTCTTCTAGATCACTAATATATTTTTCTGCTCTTCTATCCTCCTCTTCATTCCATGAAGCGTGTTTTTTATTTTGTCTATTGAGCCCTTTATCTGTGCTATACTATTCCTTATCTCTGTTTAAGGATCTTACTCATGTCTTCTACTCTTTTCTCAAATCCAGTGGATATCTTTATGATCATTGCTTTGAATTCTCTATCAGGAATATTATTTACATCTGTTTCACTTAGATTTGTGGGTATGGCCTTGTCCTGTTTTTTTCATTTGGGATAAAGTTCTCTGTCTTCTCATTTGTCTGAATCTATGAGTTTCTCTCTCTGTGTTAGGAAAGTCAGCTATGTCTCCTGTTCTTGAGGGTAATGACCTTATGTGTAACATTCTCTGTTCCCCCCGGGACCTAGTTATTCTGTGAGTGTCTAAAGTTTGCTGCATATGCTCTACTGGTTTGTCTTGGCCACTTTATCCTTCAGGCCTGTTGTCTCCAAAGGCTTTCATTGCCTATTGTGGGCAGTATTTGGTCCCTGGACTGAATGAGACACGTTTTAACTGGATGTGCTCTGGTCTGTTTGTGAAATGATATCTGTCTCCACCACTACCAGAACAGAGGCTCTGCAAAGCTCCCTCATTGGCATATAGGGTCTGAGCATGGTTTGGGCTAGTCTTCTGGGGAGGGGGCCTGGGACTGAGGCAAACAGACTGCAAGGCGTGGTGTCACTGGAGCATGGAAGGGGTGTGGTGTTGGCATGAGCAAGTTAGGTAGTGAGTGTTAACTCTGCACTGGTTCCCCCAGGTGGCTCTGTGTTTATGCTGAAGGGTAAGAAGGGAAAAGGGTGCTTGTCAGTTCCTTTGTTCCTAGAGAGGTCAATCCATGAATGCTGCCCCTATGGGACATGCTCTGAGATGAGCAACTAACCTCCCCACTGTGTGCCCTCGGTGCTCTTCAGATCACTATTTCCTCACTGTTTATCCACAGGCTGCTTGCCCTGTCTTTTCTCTAAGAGCAGTACAGTGTCCTCTGAGATTTCTCAGAACCAGTGGCACTGAGCTCTAATTCTCCAGGCTTTAATCCCCTTTCATGTTCCAGGCCAATTACTATGGGGATTTCTTTTCCCCATGCACTCCCTTGTATGCTAGTCTGTCCCTTGAGCTATTCTCCATAACCACAGCTCCCTCCCCACCAAAGCAGCCCATATCTCTCCCAAACCCTATCTCTGCATTTCCTACTTTTTTCAGTGTGCCTCTTCCCTACCTTTAGTTGTGGAGTAGGCTAGTCTTTAGATCAATTTTGGAGTATTTAGAATGAGTTGATAGTTATCTAGTATCTAGTTAGTATGCATGGGACAGGTGAGCCTAGGGGTCCTTCCACTCTACTGCCATTTTCCAACCCCACCTGCATTAAGATATTTGAATCTCAATTGTTAAAATTAATTGATTTAGGGAATAAAGTAGGAAGTAACTCAACTACAAGCCTGTATCTGGCAATGACCTTTGCGTGCGTGCGTGCGTGCGTGTGTGTGTGCATACTATAGTACTTAACTACCAAAGAGGAGACAGAGCCTGAGCTTGAGCAGAAGTGTTAGAGGCACTTAGAAGTCCCCTTATTCTGACCATTTATTCAACGTGTGGAGATGACTAAACCATTTAACAATTTTAAATGTTCTTTATTGCCATCGTGCACCTAGAACCCCACCTCATCAATATTCTTTATATCAACAGATGACCAAAAGGGAATTTGAATCATTTTATTAGGATTTGAATAAAATAAGAGCACTGATAACAAGATGCCCTAATGCTCCAGAAAATTGCCATGTACCTCATATTTTATTCTTCTTTCTTTTGAATGTTTAATCTGGAGATTATTGATACACAAAAGTTTGTAACTCTCACACGTTGTTGTTGACAATATCCTCTTGGTACTTAAAGGCATGATCATCAGTAGCAATGGACTTGATATTGCTGAGCTCTGTCAGCATCAGAGATCCTGAGATGGATTTCCACTCATAACACTGACGTGTCCTACTGAGTGCACAGTAATGGGAGACACATCTGAAGCTGGTCCCATGGGGTTAGATTTCAACTGCCATCATTTTGATTTCCTCCTTTTTAAATTATCATTAATTTATTCATTTGTTCACCCTTTCTATAATATCTCCAGTGCTAGAGAGAGCCTGTAAAGATTAATAAACCATGATTTTATTTTCCATTTTTTCACCTGAACTAAATTAGTTTGATTATTTCTGCTAAGTAATTTACACTGACAGTTGACTTTACTTTTTTTTACTTGGACAGATTGTGCAAAAGCTTTTTTGAACATGATTGGGTTATGGTTGATCACAGTTTCAAAGATAGAATTATCCTTCTAGATTGTTTAGAACTACAGAGAATTATAGATTTGAGAAATGATGTCTACTTAAGAAAGTTTGTCCTGGTACCATGTGATATACTTTATTAAGCCATTTTGGTTTTAGTATAAACTATTCATTTAAATGAAATCATATCTAAACTTCTTAAACTTTCAGTTCTACATATGAAAATTAGCAAATCTCATACTGTCTGCTCAATGTTTGTTTGTTCGAACCCATGCAAATTAAGAAAAACATGTAAATCCACAATCTGTAGTATAATGGGCAGGAGTCCAGCTATTGTGAGTTATTTTCTCCTTTGATGACATTTTATTGTATGTAATTTTTAACTATACTTTAATGTGTCTTTTTTCACTTCATACTGATACAAAATGAAAAAATTGAAATCCATATGGATTTTTTCCATAAGGAAAAGTGATAATTAATTTTTTTAAATCCCTCAATTTTGCAGAGGCAGTTTTTCAGAGTAAAGTGGTTTGCTTGCTCATTGTTTTCCATAAATGATATATATACATAATTTTACATTTAACCCCTAATTATTATCTATGTTCTTATATGAAAAAAAAACCAGTTTTCTTGATTCCCATTTTTCAGTCTTTATAAAGGCATTTGCTGTTTATAAAATAAAACAAAAGCATTACTTAAATGGAGGAAATGCTGCCTGTTCATTCAGAAAGTCTAAAGGGACAGAGAAGCTCATATCACTTTTCCAGGCTATCTCCCAGAGTCTAATTTCACAAGCCATCAACACTTTGAAGGGGGAGATTAATTTGAATGTCTCTCATATTCTAGAAAGTGGGATGAAGTATTGGTAAATATTGTCAAGTTGCCTCAGAAAAGATAGATGGGTGAAAGATGAATCCATATTGTTGTTAAAAAGGAGGAGTCTATCCAGCAAAAGAAGAATTTTCTTCTTTCAATATTTATAAAAATTTCAGTGTTTTCCTAACTGTCTTTAGGGAATTACTAAGATAAATTTTATAAATAATGTGGTTGTACAGAGAGAGTTTTAATAAAGTCAGGAATAAATTAGAATATCTACAAAATGTGGAATGAGATTCATGTTAGAAAGCTGAGCTGTAGAAGGGTGCATAATGATGGAATTGGCATCAGTGATGCTAAAGCACAGAAGGGAATGCCCTTGAGTATCTTTTCTAAGACCATAAACTAGACTCTTACATGCATCCTTCAAATAAAAATAACCACTTGATGCTAGTGGTAATTATTGACTAGACGATAAAGACAAAATATAATGTCAGGTTTAATTTTGCTGAGTGTGTATACAATGAAAGCTTTATTGCAATAGACTGGCTAATTTGGTGTTCCATTCTACATAAACACCCTTGAAAAAATCGTTTGGAACAAAAGACCAGTTGGTGCCTCTCCTCTAAGATAACAAAAATGATAAAGACCTATAGAGAAGTATCTCCCAGTTATCTGTGAAGTTAAAGTTAGTGGGGAAGATTTCATCATAGTACATATGTTTTGGGGTTCTTTTGGCTGCTCCAGCATGCCAAGCCTTTTTCTGACTACAGGAGCCATTCATTCACTTTCCTTTGTCTGCATTGCTCTTCCTCACCTCTGAGTTATCTGGACCTTCTCACTGCTCAGGTTCCTGGTTAATTGTCAACTTCAGGGAATAGCCCATGCATTTTACTACTCTCATGCCTCTATGTTTGTTTGTTTTTTCAAAATAGTTATAATATTTTCTTTAACTCTTTGTTTGGGTATACTAATACACAAATTGAAATATAAACTCAGCAAATGCTGAGGTCTGTTCATTCTTGTTTCTCTTGGATGTGCATTGCCTGTAGCAGTACCTTGTACATAAGATGCTAACAAAAACCAATCCACTTGTTAAAGGATTGTTGAAGTAATCCAAATAAAGGGCAACATTATGGGCAAGATAAGATAGAAAATTGTGGCCGTAGATTGGATAAAATGACTAAAAGAGACAATCTGGGCAATATTTAGAATACACAAAATTATAAACATTTTAGAACCCAAGATATAATAGTCATTATCCTCCCTAATAATAATCACAAATTTTCAAAAGTAGTTCTTAATTCCTTTGAAAAAATACTGTATCATTTTAACTTTATTGAAATATAGGTATACTTTGAAACAACTCAGTCTGAACCATTTTCCATAAACACAAACCTACAATTTTTGTAGAAAGCAAATTATGTGAAATCAGGACTATGTCCATAGCACTCTTTTTCCTCCTTCTTTTTAATTTCTAGCCTGTATCCCTATGTCTGGAACATAATACATTATTTAATCAGCAGAGTACTGGAAAGGAATTATTTTGCCAGGTAGAACCATAGTGGCAGACTTCATGCTCTAAATGCTTCAGATGCTGTTCATCATAATACTGTCCAAACAAACGGAACAATTTCCCAATAGTTTAGTAATACATAAATTGTAAGTCTTGTTCTAGCAATTTAAGTATAAATCACTTTTATTTTATTTTTTTAGATTTTTTAAATTTTTTATTTATTTGACAGGCAGAGATCACAAGTAGGCAGAGAGGCAGTCAGAGAGAGGAAGGGAAGCAGGCTCCCTGCTGAGCAGAGAGCCTGATGCAGGGCTCAATCCTAGGACCCTGGGATCATGACCTGAGCTGAAGGCAGAAGCTTTAACCCACTGAGCTACCCAGGCACCCATAAATCACTTTTGGAATAAGGTTAATGCTTTATCTAGTAGTTTCTCCAAGGCTTGGCTGAAGTTAAACAAGTTGGATTCTGGTGTTGTGGCCATTAGCTTTCCACGGGCTCTCTCTGGGCTTCAGCACCCCATAAATCCTGGGGGTACTTATGGCCTCCTTTTCCCAAAGACCAACTGATGTCCCCAAAATTTTAACTAATGTAGTTTGAAATATGACTACTCTGAAATCTATATTACAAAATTTCCGAAGCAAAATGAGCAAAAGAAATAATCCTGTCCCATGCAGAGAACAATTATTATAGTGACTATTGAGATTTGAGACACACATGAGATAGGACTTAGGAATCAAGAAGATCCACTCTTTCTAAAAATTACATAATTTATTCCACCCACATGTAAATCAGACTTGGCCTAGGGATCAGGTGTATCTGTCCAGAAGGTGTGATAGAAACATCAGATACTTCAGACTGACCCTTCCTTATTTTTGAAAAATGAGTCAGCCCAGTCCCATTGCTTAGCACTACAAGCTGTTGCTGTTGAGTAAATTTCCTACTGTGACATGATGCCCTTGAAATTTTGGATGACTGACTTATTGCCTGCTTTCCTCACTCACCAGCTCTTTACTGTAAAGAAAAATATGCTTTCACAAAAAGGCAAATAAGTATAAACGGAGGGAATGGGACTTCATTGTAATAATCTAGTGACATGTAAACCAAATAAGAACTTGTTAGAGTTCTTGAGAACAAAACAAACAAACAAACAAAAAAAACACATATGCTGCAAATCTCCTATTCTAAAGGTTTTTGGTGAGATTTAGAAAACTCTTTCTTACAGTCAAGTAAAAATTGCTGAAATTGATTTTATATACTTCAACTTTTATGGTTTCACAACTGTTTAAACATGAAAAAAGTGGAATTCTTTTGATAAAAATTTAAATAATGTGAAAATCAAGCTTTGAATTATAAAGTCTGACAGTTCCAACCCATTATTATTGACTGATCAATAGCATTGCAAACAATAACTTATGCAACAACAGGAAGCTTTTATTCAGCAATATTTAATTTGGAATTATTGTGAAGGTTTCACAGTGAGCAGTGAAAATTAAACTTGTAAGACTCCATGTATTTCTATATCTCTAATAGACTCTGACTCAAACTTTCAAATAAATAATTTTGGATATTTGAGTATCCAAGTTCATATAAAGGAAAATACCTCAAGTTGGCTATTTGTAATCAACTTTATTGAAGTACACTTACTTACAATAAAAAGATCCTATTTTAAATGTATTTTTGCTAAGTTTTGAGAAACATAGAACTGTATAACCACCACACTGAAGACAGAGAGCACACTCATCACCAACATCATTCCTTATGTCCTTTATTCTTCAAACCTCACTGGCAAGATTGATCACATTAATGACACTGCATTCATCAGGAGTGCTGAAGATCAAAATATGAAAGGGAAAACAATATAATTTCCAAAATAGAACATAGGAAAATACCTTTACAACTGTTAAGTAAGCAAGGGTTTTTCTTAAATCATAGAAATCAGAAATAGAAAAGAAATAATGACAAATTGGATTATACTAAAATTAAGAACTTCTTTTCTTTAAAATACACCATTAAAAGAATGAAAAGACAAGCCAGAGTCTACAAGAAGATATTTGTCATACATAAAATGGTTGAAGAACTCATAATCGGGATATATAATGAGCTTTCACAAATTAATAAGAAAAATACAGACAAATAAATATAAACAGAAATCACGGAAGAAGCTTAAACAAACACTTCAAACAGGAGACAACCAAATAGCCAATAAAGCTTTGAAAAGATGTCCAATTTGATTAGTTATTACCAACACCTAAATTTTAAGAAGTAAGACAGACTATTATTACTCTAATAAAGAAAAAGAGAAAGTGTGCTATACAAAGTGAGAGTGAAGGGTCAGAGCAACAGGTACTGCTGGTAGAAGTGAAAATTGGGGGTGCCCTCTGGGGGCTCAGTCAGCTAGGTGTCTGACACTTGGTTTCCGCTCAGATCATGATCTCAGGATCCTGGAATCCAACCCCGTATGGGGCTCCCTGCTCAGTGGGGAATCTGCTTGAGATTCTCTCCCTCTGCCCTTCCCCTGATGCATGCATGTGTGCACGTTCTCTCTCAAATAAATATGTAAATATTTTTTGAAAAAGAAGTGAAAATTGAAAAATATATTTTGGAAAAATGTGTGGGAAAATATATACATTTGAGAGTAATTTCAGTTTCATCTTTTAAGAGTAATTTGTTAATTTGCTATTTCTTAAATGACCAGCCAGATAATGTTGGGAGCTATGAAACTCATGATCAATGACCTTTAAAGAAAGTTACCCTGTAGTTGTCATAAGTCTATTTTGCGGTGTGTATACATATTTGGAAAGGGTGTTTCTTTCTAGAAAAATACTTACATTTTTCCTGCTTAGTGAAAATCCTCAGGTAAAAAGCATAGTGATTTTTTTTTTTTTTAGCTATATGAAGATACATTTCAGAGTGTAGAATTGCAAACTATCCTATTAAGCTATAAAACAAAAGTCAAGAATCAGTTCAGTGCTTAGATACACAATCAGGCTTCAGAGGAAAAAAAAAAAAAAAAAGACTGGGCCCTTCTGAACATCCAGTGATTATCCCTGTGCCCAGTGCCAGAGGCCCCTCTGGAGACCATGAGAGTTTCTGCTGTGCCAGGAACTGTCTGTGATCACTCTTCCTACCTAAGATACCCCTCAGCCCTCCCCAGAACCTGCTGTACCTCATGCCTTGATTAACGAGTAGTCTGGAGACAGACGCTTCAGAACTTCTGGAGTCCCAGCCAGAAACTACTGAGTTGAATTTTGGCAGATCTGATTTCAAAAACAATTGAAAAACATAAACCCAGACTGGAAAGGGTTGCAAGACAGTTTAATGTGATACTTAAGTCTTAATATCACTTGTATAAATAATTTTTATGCATTTAAAGAAAGCTATGAATACCCTAATAGGAAAATGGGAAAATATGTGGTAATTCACATGATAATAAACACAGATAGCAAAAAGGAACAGGAAATATGGTGGAAATTGTAAATTAAAATACTGTTCTATCGTCTTTCTCTCTCAGATTATCGGTCATTACAAGACTAGTGATGTTTTGTGTAGACAACTATATGTGGAAATGATGGAAAGAAATATTAAACTGTTACTCCAGGAGAGCTATCAAGCAAAATAGTTTTAAAAAATATGTCTACTTTGGACTCTCAAATCAAAGTCCTCATTGCTTCTCTTAAGGGTACAATAACATATGAACAAAAGCATCTGTGTAAAGTTCTTTAATGAAGCATATTATCCGTCAGATATTGAAAACCAATTCAATGACTCGAAGGTGATGTGTAGTTACATGATTTTTCTATGAAATATTATGTAACCATTCAATAGTTTTAACACTGAAAGAGAGTAGGAACATTGTTCAATAAGAAGTAGCCTTTGCTGTGTGCATAGTGAAACACCATTTTCATTGCATATGAGTAGCCATACATGTCCACTCTGATCCCACTCTGCACCCATCTTTCTGTGGACAGGCTATGAAAGGGCTCAGGCTGATGGTTATGTGATGAGTCAGAGTTTAAGTGCATAGGGCTCTGGAAACCTGAAGTAATTTGGCCTTTCCAGCACATAACCTGGGCACTGTTGTTTTTCGGTGAGAGCCCCAGACTGTGGTGCTTTCAGTGACTCCTTGCTGTCAATAGGACCACTGGTGAATACGGGCTATCCGAATTCAGTCTGTGGCATTTTTACCAGTAGGCAGGTGGACTTTCTACAGGGAAAACTGGCAATACATTCTGTGGAATTGGTGTAGGTAAAGGTGGTTTGTGGAAAACAATTACTTGGATAAGTTGCTTCTTCCTGCAGAAATTTCTGTCCCTGCTTTGTTCTGTTTGTCCACATGTATCTGAAAAGGATAGAATCTGGGCAATGCTAAGCTAATAATAACAAGTACTTGTTTCTCATATGACACTAATGAAGGCTAAAGTTGACCTTCAAAAATTAAATTGTTTATTTTATTTATTTTTGGCAAGCATAGAAACATGAACTGATATTCATATCTTCAGATATTTTCTCATAGATGATTGTTTTGAACAGATTAAAATGTAAATAAATGGAGGAATGCAGTGCCTTTATTTAAGTATGTTAACAATATTAATTATTTAGGTCCCTCAGTGCTCATAAACTTGACATTCTTAGGCCTTTACCAAATGGTAGGTAAGAACAAAATGGTCACATAAATGCGAATTACCAAACTTTCATTGTTCTGACATGATTTCAGCACCTCTGTTGTTTCCTGCCATTTCCACACAAGTTTTCAGGAAATTCCTCCCATATCAAAGTAAATGGTATCACGTGTCATCTATCAGGCATGACTGCCTGGCATGGAAACTGTGTGTCCACCATACACCACTGCTGCCTCTCCTGGCAATTCCTACTTCTGTTCTGCACCCAGCATATACGGATGGATATATGGATAGGATGGATTGGGGCAAGTAGGAGATGAGTGTGGAGGACTGCATTATTGGTCAAAGGCCTTCACTGTGTAGAAGGTTTTTTTATTTTGGTGTGGTCCCAATAGTTTATTTTTGCCTTTATCTCTCTTGCCTCAGGACACATAGACAAAAGTGTGAAGGCTGATGTCAGAGACATTCCTATCTGGGTCGTTTTGTATGAACTTTTATGGTTTCAGATCTCACAGTTAGGTCTTAAACCCACTTTGAATTTATTTTTGTGTGTGGTGTGACAAAGTGGTCCAGTTTCATTCTTTTGCAGGTACCTGCCCAGTTTTCCCAATACCATCTGTTGCAGACAGTCTTTAAACCATTGGATATTCTTTCTAGTTTTTGACTAATTGACCATGGAATTGTGGGTTCATATCTGGGTTTTATATCCTGTTCCACTGATCTGTATGTCAATTTTTGTGCAAGTACCATATTGCTTTGAATACTACAGCTGTGTAATATAATTTAAAGTCTGGAATTTTGACACCCCCAGGTTTGCTTCTTTTTTGTAAGTGCCTTGACTATTTGAAGTCCTTTGTGATTCCATATAAAGTTTTGGATTGTTTGTTCTAGTTCTGGGGAAAATGTTAGTATTTTGATAGGGATTGCATAAAATATGTAGATTGCTTTGGGTACTATAAGTATTGTAACAATATTTGTAGTTTTAATCTATAATCTTGTTTTAATTTTATTGTTTCAATCTGTCTTTCCTCTTCCTTGTGTTATCTTCAGTTTCTTTCATCAGTGTTTTATAGTTTTCAGAGTCCAGGTCTTTTACCTCTTTGGTTAGGTTTGCTCTTTTTTTTTTTTTTTTAAGATTTTATTTATTTATTTGACACACACACACAGAGAGAGAGAGAGAGAGAGAGAGATCACAAGCAGGCAGAGAGGGGGAAGCAGGCTCACTGCTGAGCAGAGAGCCCGATGCGGGGCTCGATCCCAGGATCCTGAGATCATGACCTGAGCCGAAGGCAGAGGCTTAACCCACTGAGCCACCCAGGCACCCCGGTTAGGTTTATTCTTAGACATCTTATTATTTTGGTGCAATTGTAAATGAGATTATTTTCTTAATTTCTCTTTCTGCTCCTTCATTATTATTGTGTAGAATGCATCAGTTTTCTGTACGTTCATTTTGTATCCTATGACTTTACTGAATTCATTTATCAGTAATAGTTTTTTGCTGGAATATTTTTATATATAGTATCATGTCATTTGCAAATAGTAAAAGTTTTACATCTGTCTTTCTTACCAGTTTTGATGCCTTTTATTTCCTGTGTCTAGGACTTCAAACTAGGTTGGATAAACATGGTGAGTGGCCATCCTGACCTTTTACCTTCTGGTTTCACCTCACTGAGTATGATATTAACTGTAAGTTTTTCATATAAGGCCTTTATTATGTTGAGATATATTCCCTCTAAACCTACTGTGTTGAGGGTTTTTATCATGAATGGCTGTTATACTTTGTCAAACACTTTTTCTGTATCTATTGAAATCGTCGTTTTATCTGTTCTCTTATTTGTGAATATTGAACTATCCTTGCATCCTAGGAATAAATTCGACTTGATCATGGTGAATGATTTCTTTTTAATGTATTTTTGGATGCAGTTTGCTAGTATTTTGTTGATGATTTGAATATCTATGTTCATCAGAGATATTGGCCTGTAGTTCTCTTTTTTAGTGGTGTCTTTATTTGGTTTTGGTATCAGGGCAATACTGGCCCTCTAGAATGAATTTGAGTTTTCCTCCCTTTTCTACTTTTTATATTAGTTTGAGAAGAGTAGGTATTAAATCTTCTTTAAATGCTTGGTAAATTTCACCTGTGAAGCTGCCTGATCCCGCTCTTTTGTTTGTTGGGAGTTTTTTGATTACTCATTCAGTCTCCTTGTTGGTAATCACTGTATTCAAATTTTCTATTTCTTCCTGTTTCAGTTTGGGGAGGTTATATGTGTCTAGGAATTTATCTATTTCTTCTAGGTTGTCCAATTTATTCGCATATAGTTTTTCATAATATTGTCTTATAGTTGTATGTCTGTGGTATTGGTTGTTATTGCTCCTCTCTTATTTGTGAATTTATTTATTTGGGTCCTTCTTCTTTGTGATAAATCTGAATAAAGGTTTATTAATTTTATAGATTTTTTCAAAGATCCATCTCCTGGTTTCATTGATGTGTTTTATTGTTTTTTTTTTTAATTTTGTTTTTGTTTTTTAGTTTCTATATCATTTATTTCTGCTCTAATCTTTATTATTTCCTTTCTTCTGTTGGCTTTAGACTTCATTTGTTCTTTTTTTTCTAACTTCTTTAGGTGTAAGATTAGGCTGTTTGAGATTTTTCTTGCTTCTTCAGGTAGGCCTGTATTGCTATAAATATCCCTCTGAGAATTGCCTTTGCTCTATACCAGAGGTTTTGGACTGTTGTATTTTCATTTCTGTTTGTTTCCATGTACTTTTTAAATTTCTTCTTTGATCTCCTGGTTGGCCCATTCATTGTTTAGTGGCATGTTACTTAACCTCCAAGTATTTGTGATGCTCCCAGATATTTTCTTATGATTGACTTCAAGTTCAATAGTGTTGTGGTCAGAAATGATGTGTGGTCTGACTTCAATTTTTCTGAAATTTTTGAGACTTGTTTTGTGGCCTAATATGTGATCCATTCTGGGGAATGTTCTATGCACACTTGAAAGGAATGTGTATGCTGTTATTTTAGAATGGAATGTTCTAAATATATCTGTTAAATCAATCTTGTTCAATGTGTCATTCAAAGCCACTGTTTCTTTGTTGATTTTCTGTTGGATGATCTGTCCATCAGTGTTGGTGGGGTCATAAAGTCTCCTACTATTGTTAGATACTACTGATTATGGCTTTTATGTTTGTTATTAACTATCTTATTTATTTGGGTGCTTCCATGTTGGGTGCATAAACATTTGGAATTGCTGTATCTTATATTGGATTATCCCCTTTATTATTTTAGAGTGTCCACCTTTGTCTCTTTTACAGACTTTGTTTTAAAGTCTATTTTGTTTGATATAAATATTGCTACTCAGACTTCTTCTGACATCTTCTGACATCCATTGGCACTCCATCCTCTCACTTTCAATCTCAGGTGTCTTTAGGTCTCAAATTGTTCTCTTATGGGCAGCATTTAGATGTATCCTTTTTTCTCTCTCTCTATACTCACTGTCACTCTATGTCCTTTGATGGGAGACTTTAGTCCATTTACATTCAAAGTATTTATTGGTAGATATGTATTTATTGCCAATTTGTTACTTATTTTGTTATGGTTTTTGTAGTTTTTTCTCTGATCCTCTCTTCTCTTTCATGGTTTGCTGCTTTTCTTTAGTAATATACTTGGATTCTGCAATTGTTACTTTTTACATAATCTGTTACTGATTTTCATTTGTAATTACCATTTATTTTATATATAGCATCCTCTGTATATAGCAGTCTATATTAAGCTGATGTTCACAATTTTAAAATCATTCTTTACTCCTCTCCCCTCTAGGTTTCACATATTTGGTGTCATATTTCATACTCTTTTATTTTGTGGTTCTCTTGAGTGATTTTTACAGGTATACTTTTTTTTTTCTTTTGTGCTTCCTATTTTTCTTACTCTATTACTTACTTTTTTGCCCCCACTCACAGAGTCCCCCTTAACATTTCTTACAGTGTTGGTGTAGTGGTCATGAGTTCCTTTAACTTTTGTCTGGGAAACTCTTTATGTCTCCTGTTCTGAATGATTGCCTTGCTGTTAAAATATTCTTGGATGCTGATTTTTCCCTTTCAACACTTTGAACATATTATGCCACTCTCTTCTTGCTTGCCAATTTCCTGCTTAAAAAAAATCAGCAGTTGCCTCATGGGCTTTCCTCTGTATGTAACTATCGTCTTCTCTCTTGCAACCTTTAAAATTCATTTTTATCAATTTTCCTTTTTTTCTTTTTTTTTTCACCATTTTAATTACTACCCATCTTGGTGTGGACCTTTTTGGGTTGAATTTGTTAGGGGAATCTCTGTGACTCTTGAATCTGGATCTCTGTTTCCCTTCCCAGATTTGGGAAGTTTTCACCTATTATTTCTTCAAATTTATTTTCTGCCCCTCTTTCTGTCTCTTCTACTTTTGGGATTCCTATAATGCAAATGTTATTACACTGGATGGAGTCACTTAGTTCTCTAAGTCTATTCTCATTTTGCAGTATGTGTTTATCTCTCAGCTGTTCAACTTGATTGCTTTCCATTAGTTTATCTTCCAGTTCACTGGTATTTTTCTCTGCTTTCCCATAGCAAACAAGTTATTCCATTTATTGTGTTTTTAATTTCATGTATTGTTTTCTTCATCTCTGATGTTAATTTTATCTCTAAATGATTTCCTTCACCCTTTTCCTGAAGTCCAGTGGTTGTCTTTATGATCATCACTTTTTTCTTTTTATTATCTTCAGTTAGCCAACATATAGTACATTGTTAGTTTCTGATGTAGTGTTCAACATATGATCATTACTTTAAATTCTCTATCAGGAATATTACTTATTTCTGTTTCACTTAGGTCTCTTATGATGATTTTGTCCTGTTCTTTCATGTGGGACATATTCCTCTGTCTCTTCATTTGGTCTACCTCTCTGTGTATCTCTGTGTTAGGAAAATCAGCTGTGTCTTCTGCCCTTAAAAGGAGTGATCTTATGAATCCATCAGTTGGAATAACCAGTAGGATGTACGATCTGGAGCTTTAAAAGTCAGTAATGGACAAACCAAGGAGTGAGCAATACCTGGGTCCCCCATCCTTAAAGAAACATCAGCCCATGCAGAGACAATACAGAAGCAACAGTTTGTACAATGCCTGGGGCAAAGGGAGGAATATCTGTTTTATACTTATTTCAGAGCATGCTGGGGTACTTCTCCTAGAACAGAGGAGTTGGCAGGCACCATTTTCTTCTCTTGCCCACTCCCTGCCCCAGTGCACATAAATACAGGGTCATCTGCAGCAGGGAGCACTGGACAGATACTTGCTACCTAACCTGCTATTGGTATGCCCACCCACATTCTCCTAAGGACTTCCCCACTCCAAGCCTGCTGGCCTCCACTCTGGCCTTAGCACATATTTTACTAGTATCACATGTGGGCCCTGCCTAGTCACTTCACACACAAACAACAAGCCCCTTCAGCTGCTGTGCTTTGGGGGTTCTAGCTTAGAACTAGCAGCTCAGGGTAAATTTTGCTAACACCACCGCCCTACCCCTGAGCCCTCTGCAGTTGCGTCCCCTCAAAGCCAGCCTCCCTGGAACTAACACCAAAGACAGTAAGCACAACTCACAACAGGAAGATAGTGCAGATGTCTGGACTAAAAGACAAAGTGACTCAGTCACAAAAGCAGGGACGTGAGCAATACACAAAAACCTTCAGGGTCCCCTGTTCTGGGGAACAGGGGACCCTGCATTGCACACATCTTCACCATGTGGACCCCCTGGTTCAAGGAACTATTTCTTTTACTTCTCAGTGTTCACAGCTCTCTCCCTCCTGTGGGTAGCTGCCAACCAACCATCATTTCCGCCCCTCCTAAGCTCTCAGATGCAGTTTTTTCTCTACATTTAGCTGTGGAATTTGTTATGCCAGTCTTCCTATCAGGCTCCAGGTTAGTCATATTGGTGTGAGTGATATCTAGGTGAAAATGTAGGACAGAGTGAGCTTATGATCTTTCTACTCTACCAACTTTCCTCGAAGTCCTTTCTCAAAATAATTCCTTTAAAAAAAGATTTTATGTATTTATTTGAGAGAGAATAAGAGAGAGAGAGAGAGAGAGCATGAGCACATGAACAAGGGGGGAGGGCAGAAGGAGAGGGCTAAACAGACTCACTGCTGAGTAGGGAGCCCTGCATGGGGCTGTCACAGGACCCTGGGGTCATGACCTGAGCCAAAGGCAGATGCTTAACTGACTAACTAACTAACTGGAAGTGCTACCCTGGCACCTCCAAAATATTTCCTAATTAGATACTTATTATGAAGAGATAGGGTAAACTATGAAATATTTATTATAAATACTTTGTTCCCAATGATTATACCAAAAAAGGGAGGATCAAGAAACAATTAGAACTCTATATGCAGTCTGAAATCTGTGAACATCAATAAACTGAAGGAACATCACCATTTAAATTACTCATACATGACTACTTTCTTCAGTTAATCACTTCTTTGCATTTTCCAAGAGGGTTCCAAAAGAACTCTTACGATGTTCATCCTACTAAAATTTTAAAATCCTAGGGTTTCTCCAGATTGAAGAGATTGACTCTAATATAAAGCAGACTCTCATCTTAAAAAGAAAGAATGATGCACTAGGAAACAGCCTTTCTCTTTTGGTTCAAAACCAAAAACTGTGCATTAAGTCTTCCTTTCCATTTGAAATAAAGTTTCTGTTATTCAGTCAGGTCTGGTTTTTGTTTGCTTTTGTTTGTTTGTTTTAGGTTTTGAACATTCTAAGTCAATTCTATATTTAAGTTTGAGTTATTTCTAAAGAGCACCACTTTGGTTTATGTGAAAAAAAAATTTTTTAAGTATCCTAACCCTGGGGCACCTGGTTGGCTCAGTCAGTTGAGCAACTGACTCTTGGTTTTGGCTCAGGTCATGATCTCAGGGTCTTGAGATGGAGCAGGGAGTCTGGTTGGGTTTCTGTCTCCTTCTGTCCCTCTTCCTGCCCTCCATGCACTCACTCACTCTCTCTCTATCCCTCTAAATTAAGTATATATATATTTTTTTAAAGTAGCCTAACCCTAAATATCCATTTTTAACATGAAGAAAGTTATATCCAAGGAAATGTGAAAAGCACTCTCATTTTTATACAGAGAATAAAGATAAAATTTAATTTATCTTGAGGTACCAGTACAGTTACCAGTTATTGATTTGTATATCCTCCTAATAGTGCTTCATTCAGCAGCACATATACTAAAGTTGTATGTTCTAATAATTACTATAATTTCAATTTTTTAATGTTATTAGAATAATATGCAAGAAACTAATATAAAGGTGAGATAAACTCTATTGATCATAAGCGAGGAGCTGGGGGTATAACTCACTGATAGAGCATTTCACTGCATCATAAGCTAGGAGCATATTTAGTCTCATCTCCTTCTGAACCAGGAGGCTTCATTCATTCATTCACTATGTCTGTGAGATTTGCGACAGTGGAACATTTATAACAACAAGAAAATTTGAGAGGAATTTTGAAAAAAATTGAGGAACCAGTGAAGATGATTCTCCATCATTCTGAAAAATGCAGCTATTGGTGGTCCAATCTCCCCTTTCCTCAGTGGTGATTAGGGAAATTGTTTGGATCTGATCATGATCAGCTAAGTTAAGGGTTTGCACACAAAGAGATATGGAGGATTTCTGGAAGGTGCTAATGTGAAGGTGTCAGAAGAGAAGGGAAGTGAGCAGCAGTGGCTGTGGTGAAGAGGAGGCCATGGACATGGACCAGCAGAACAAAGCAGGTGAGCCAGCAAGAAGGAGTTCATGGCTACCAGTGATGCTGCTGACTTTCACAGGACAGAAACATCCAGATTTATGATCAGGGTACAAAACGCATCTTTAAGAGGGCATGGACACTACCAAGAAGGCCTCCAACTGCTGGCTTTGCAAGTTGAGTGAAATCTACCCGAGACGGAATGTAGGTGAAGAAGCAGGTGTGGGAAGGTGACAACAAGAGGAGTTCAGTTTTAGGGAGAGTGCAATCCGTATTCCCCAGGACATTTAAACCCAGGCCACCAGGGGTTTGCCTAGTTTGGGCAAAGCAGAGACCTAAGTAGATTAGTGTGCTCAATTTCGTTTGTCAAAGGTGTGAAGAAATAAATTTTGTAAAAGTGAAAGATGTCTTGTTTTGGCCTGATGATCATTAGGGGGAGCCCCAGCACTTTTAATGCTTCTTCAGTTTCTATCCAGGTCAGAAATCTTGCCAGTTTGAGAGGAAAAAGTTTGCTTACACACAGAGTTAGCATTTTATAAAACTGGGCTGCACATCAGTGACTCAAACATGCCTGCAGTGTTGTGAGAGAGGCTCAAAATGTGCTTTTCAAGTTGCCAGTGGCACCTCCTTCTTCCTTTCCTGCAGTATATATACTGGCAAGTAAGTGCCTTCACAACATTGAATATTCTACATTTCTCCCAAAATACTAGGAGATCTCTCAAGACATAAATCGACGAATCAAAATATATCTCCAATGTGATGTTTTCTCTCCCAGAATGAAAGAGAAGCATCACAGAGCCCATTGTCCTCCCCATTCCTGGGAATGAATACCTCTCCTACACTGATATCTAAGCTAGAGCTTTGACAGGATTCTCTACTTCTTTGGTCATGAAAATTCTGGAAAAGCATATGCGATAATGCTGTGAGACTTGAGCTTTTCCCTGTAGATTGTCTATAAGCAAAAACTATTGATTTCTGCCTGCATCTGCCAGTCCCCAACCACCCATCTGTGTGTGAAGAACACCTGAGCTGCCAAATAGTCTCCAACACCTTTAATGATCCCTTCTATATGCTGAGGAACAAATCTAATTGAGTAAACCGAAGTCTTATACACCTGTCCAGCAGTGCAAGCTAGAGAGAGCCATGAATGGAAGGTTGGCTTTGTTAGGGAGTCTGGGTACAGAGACCATGGGTATGGCCAAGAAACTCAAATGGTTGTGGAAAACAGAGTCCACTTAGCTCCAGGGTCTGTCAGGACATAGAGAGTAGGTTCTGAGTAAAACTGACAACGTTTAGCCTTTGATTAGTGGTTTCACAGAGGAGAGGACAGAGGAGAGCGAATTCCTAGGAGGCTGACGACTTTACAAGCTCTGTGAGACTGGAGACACACAGCCAGATCATGACCGTTCCTATAGCTGAAACCATAGCTGATTCTGCCTGACCTTAGAGGCATTTTTGCATGGGCATAGATATATTTGTTTGGTAAGGCAGCCTTAACAACAACAAAACATTGTTGAAACCACCTCGGCTTAAACAACAGAAATGTACCTCAGTTTTGGAAACTGAAAATCCAAGATCCATGTGTTCGCAGGTTTGCCTTCTGCTGGAGCTTCTCTCCTTGGCCTGCACATGAGAGCCTGTTTGCTGTGCACATGTACGGCCTCTTCTCCATATGTGTGTGTCCTGGCTGCTGCTCTGTGTCTGCTCTTCTCGTAAGGACCAGTCAAGTGACTGGGACCCTCTCACGTGACCTCATCTAACCTTTCTCAGTAAAGGCCCTATCTCCGAACACAGCACATTTTAAGGTATTAGGAGCTATGGTTTCAACAAAACCATTTTAGGGGGACACAATTCAGTCCATACCAGGCTGTCCAGGACACACCAGAGAGAAGCTCTCCTTATTTCTAGTCATGGGAGTAAATGCTGTCAATGGTTTGACAAACCACAAATACTCAATACCTTGAGAAAGTTGTTTTTTATTGTGCTTATTATAAATTATATTTATATTTTTATCTTGAAAACAAAATTATAAGAAGCATAAAATAAATGGTCATATTACTTCCCCCTGAAAGACTTTTTAATTTTATCTTTAGTAAATTTGAATTTTCTTCTTGTACAAATACAATTTGAGCATGAAGACATGAAGAATGGGAATCTAGAAAGGACAGGGAGAATTGTTGAAGCTGGAATAAATAAATCGAGCTTGTCTACATCATTATAAAGCAGGAATTTAACTGAAATTATATTTTAACTTTTAATTATAGACAGCTTGGCTTCTGTATTCTTTAATAAATATTGGCTGTTTAAGGAGAAACTTAGTACACCTCGGGGTCTTACAGTTCATTAAGCATCATGCCAATCAAGTCTATAGATTTGATTTATTTATTTATTTATTCCAATTTATTTATTTTCAGAAAAACGTTATTCATTATTTTTTCACCACACCCAGTGCTCCATGCAAGCCGTGCCCTCTATAATACCCACCACCTGGTACCCCAACCTCCCACCCCCCCGCCACTTCAAACCCCTCAGATTGATTTTCAGAGTCCATAGTCTCTCATGGTTCACCTCCCCTTCCAATTTACCCAAATTCCCTTCTCCTCTCTAATGCCCCTTGTCCTCCATGCTATTTGTTATGCTCCACAAATAAGTGAAACCATATGATAATTGACTCTCTCTGCTTGACTTATTTCACTCAGCATAATCTCTTCCAGTCCCGTCCATGTTGCTACAAAAGTTGGGTATTCATCCTTTCTGATGGAGGCATAATACTCCATAGTGTATATGGACCACATCTTCCTTATCCATTCATCCGTTGAAGGGCATCTTGGTTCTTTCCATAGTTTGGCGACCGTGGCTATTGCTGCTATAAACATTGGGGTACAGATGGCCCTTCTTTTCACGACATCTGTATCTTTGGGGTAAATACCCAGGAGTGAAATTGCAGGGTCATAGGGAAGCTCTATTTTTAATTTCTTGAGGAATCTCCACACTGTTCTCCAAAGAGGCTGCACCAACTTGCATTCCCACCAACAGTGGAAGAGGGTTCCCCTTTCTCCACATCCTCTCCAACACATGTTGTTTCCTGTTTTGTTAATTTTGGCCATTCTAACTGGTGTAAGGTGATATCTCAATGTGGTTTTAATTTGAATCTCCCTGAGGGCTAATGATGATGAACATTTTTTTAATGTATTTCTGTATTTGCCATTAGATCAGAAAGCAGCACATAAGGGGCAGGACTATAAGTTAGGAGCGTTGGATTTATTTGCGCCCAGCTAGGGCAGATTTTCTGCAAGTTATTTAACCTCTTTAATCCTGAATTTCATTGGCCAAAGAGCTTTCACTCTGTAAAAAGTTTGAAAACACACAGTGCTTCACAAATACAGTATCAGTATTATAATGCTTATTCCATGTTTTATAAGAAGTTTGATTTCCTTTATTGTACTTTTTTTAAATTTTTAATTTTTTATAAACATATATTTTTATCCCCAGGGGTACAGGTCTGTGAATCACCAGGTTTACACACTTCACAGCACTAACCAAAGCACATACCCTCCCCAATGTCCATAACCTCACCTCCCTTCTCCCAACCCCCCTCCCCCCTGCAACCCTCAGTTTGTTTCCTGAGATTAAGAGTCACTTATGGTTTGTCTCCCTCCCAATCCCATCTTGTTTCATTTATTCTTCTCCTACCTCCTTAAGCCCCCATGTTGCATCACCACTTCCTCATATCAGGGAGATCATATGATAGTTGTCTTTCTCCGCTTGACTTATTTCGCTAAGCATGATACGCTCTAGTTCCATCCACATTGTCGCAAATGGCAAGATTTCATTTCTTTTGATGGCTGCATAGTATTCCATTGTGTATATATACCACATCTTCTTGATCCATTCATCTGTTGATGGACATCTAGGTTCTTTCCATAGTTTGGCTATTGTGGACATTGCTGCTATAAACTTTCCGGTGCATGTGCCCCTTCAGATCACTACGTTTGTGTCATTAGGCTAAATACCCAGTAGTGCAATTGCTGGGTCATAGGGCAGTTCTATTTTCAACATTTTGAGGAACCTCCATGCTGTTTTCCAGAGTGGTTGCACCAGCTTGCATTCCCACCAAAGTGCATGAGTGTTCCCCTTTCTCCGCATCCTCGCCAGCATCTGTCGTTTCCTGACTTGTTAATTTTAGCCATTCTGACTGGTGTGAGGTGATATCTCATTGTGGTTTTGATTTGTATTTCCCTGATGCCGAGTGATATGGAGCACTTTTTCATGTGTCTGTTGGCCATTTGGGTGTTGTCTTTGCAGAAATGTCTGTTCATGTTCTCTGCCTATTTCTTGATTGGATTATTTGTTCTTTGGGTGTTGAGTTTGCTAAGTTCTTTATAGATTTTGGACACTAGCCCTTTATCTGATATGTCATTTGCAAATATTTTATTTTACTATCTTATCATTAAACAAAATGAATTTTTTCTGTTCATGCTATGTATCAGCATTGCCAATATAAAAGTCAATTTTTTCTTTGTCTAATTCAAAGAATAAGCACTGCAGAGAAATTGTCATAATATTTAATTCTCAGTATTTTCTGATGCCCTGGTTCATCTTAAAAATTCAGTTCATGAAATCTCAACTGTATGTATAGCATGTTTAATACTTATGGCTTTAAAAAAATAATCTGTTTGAGGTGTTTCATTATTTGGGAAGAGGGCTAAAATTCTGGAGTTAATTAAAACAAATTCATTAAGAAAACATCTATATTACATAGCAAATTTGTATTTTATTAAGGCCCAAGTAATCACTTACCAGCATGAAAGACACATGAAGTTTTAATATCATTTCTTTCCACCTTACATGTGCCAGAATTCCCCAGATCCTACCAGTGACCCAATCACCAGTTCCCCAACTCAGAGACCTCATGCTGTCTCTGTGAGAGCACCTTTCTTCTTTTCTCTTACTAGCTTTGCAGGCAGGTGTTTGTGTGAGCAAATTTATCAGCATAGTGCCTGACACATGGCTACACAGAACAAATTAAGTTATCTCCATTCTGTTTTAATAAGGCAGTGCATTCCAGTTATGAAAGGTTCTTGTCCAGGTTCTATGATCAAATTTTCTTCCATTGCTGTTATAAATTTTAGTGTTGTTGCTAGTTACTGTGATTATGGGTAGATGATCAACATAAGAGCCTTAAGATATATTTATAAAACTGGAGGAGGAGTCAAGATGGCGGAGAAGTAGCAGGCTGAGACTACTTCAGCTAGCAGGAGATCAGCTAGAGAGCTTATCTAAAGAGTGAAAACACCTGCAAATCCATCGGCAGATCGAAGAGAAGAAGAACAGCAATTCTAGAAACAGAAAAACAACCACTTTCTGAAAGGTAGGACTGGCGGAGAAGTGAATCCAAAGTGACGGGAAGATAGACCCTGGGGGGAGGGGCCGGCTCCCGGCAAGCGGCGGAGCAACGGAGCACAAAATCAGGACTTTTAAAAGTCTGTTCCGCTGAGGGACATAGCTCCAGAGGCTAAACTGGGGCGAAGTCCACGCGGGGTCCGCATGGCCTCAGGTCCCGCAGGGTCACAGAAGGATCGGGGGTGTCTGAGTGTCGCAGAGCTTGCGGGTACTGGAACGGGAAAGCCGGCTGCAGAGACAGAGCCGACAGTAAGCTCACAGCTCGGTGTTGCCTTGAACTGGTCGCAGGCTCGGTGAGCTAGGAGCGCGGCCGGAGGTTAGGCAGACGGGAGTTACTAGGAGCTGTTCGCTGAGGGCTCACTGGGGAGCGGGCCCCGGGCTCTCAGCTCCTCCGGGCCGGAGACCAGGAGGCCGCCATTTGTATTCCCGTCCTCTGGAACTCTACGGAAAGTGCTCAGGGAACAAAAGCTCCTGAAAGCAAAGCCGAGCGGATCATTCAGCCCGGCCCCTGGTAAGGGCGGTGCAATTCCGCCTGGGGCAAAGACACATGAGAATCACTACAACAGGCCCCTCCCCCAGAAGATCAACAAGAAATCCAGCCAAGACCAAGTTCACCTACCAAGGAGTGCAGTTTCAATACCAAGGAGAGCAGCAGAATCCCAGAGGAGTAGAAAGCAAAGCACGGAACTCATGGCTTTCTCCCTGTGATTTTTTAGTCTTGCAGTTAATTTAATTGTTTTCTTTTTAATTTTTTTTTTCTTTTCTTCTGCTAAAATTTTTTTTAACTTTTACCCTTTTCTCTTTTAACGTTTTTTAACTAGTTTATCTAATATATATATATATATATATATTATACTTTTCTTTATTTGTTTTCTTTTTTTTAATTCTTTCTTTTCTTTCTTTCATTTTGAACCTCTTTTTATCCCCAAATCAGAAGAGATCCCAATCTCTTCAATCTCTTTTTTTAATTCTTGATTGAATTATTAATTCAATCTCTTTTTTTAATTCTTATTTTTTCTTTTTTTTTTCTTTCATTTTGAACCTCTTTTTATCCCCAAATCAGAAGAGATCCCAATCAGAAGAGATTGGGAGATCCCAATCAGAGGCGATCCCTCAATCAATCCCCCCTCACGATTTCTCCCCCCTCACAATTTGGGATCTCTTCTGATTTGGTTAAAGCATATTTTCCTGGGATTGTTGCCACCCTTTTAGTATTTTACTTGCTCCTTCATATACTCTTAGCTGGACAAAATGACAAGGTGGAAAAATCCACAACAAAAAAAAAAGAACAAGAGGCAGTACCGAAGGGTAGGGACCTAATCAATACAGATATTGGTAATATGTCAGATCTAGAGTTCAAAATGACAATTCTCAAGGTTCTAGCCAGGCTTGAAAAAGGCATGGAAGATATTAGAGAAGCCCTCTCCAGAGATATAAAAGCCCTTTCTGGAGAAATAAAAGAACTAAAATCTAA
This sequence comes from Neogale vison, assembly GCF_020171115.1. NCBI lineage: Eukaryota > Metazoa > Chordata > Mammalia > Carnivora > Mustelidae > Neogale > Neogale vison. The sequence continues at coordinate 172,383,988 of NC_058092.1, read as the reverse complement.
CCAAGTTGAAATCAAAAAAGCTATTAATGAGGTTCAATCAAAAAAGGAGGCTCTCACTGCTAGAATAAATGAGGCAGAAGAAAGAATTCGTGATATAGAAGACCAAATGACAGAGAATAAAGAAGCTGAGCAAAAGAGGGACAAACAGCTACTGGACCATGAGGGGAGAATTCGAGAGATATGTGACACCATAAGACGAAACAACATTAGAATAATTGGGATTCCAGAAGAAGAAGAAAGAGAGAGGGGAGCAGAAGGTATACTGGAGAGAATTATTGGGGAGAATTTCCCCAATATGGCAAAGGGAACGAGCATCAAAATTCAGGAGGTTCAGAGAACGCCCCTCAATCAATAAGAATAGGCCCACACCCCGTCACCTAATAGTAAAATTCACAAGCCTTAGTGACAAAGAGAAAATCCTGAAAGCAGCCCGGGAAAAGAAGTCTGTAACATACAATGGTAAAAGTATTAGATTGGCAGCTGACTTATCCACAGAGACCTGGCAGGCCAGAAAGAGCTGGCATGATATTTTCAGAGCACTAAATGAGAAAAACATGCAGCCAAGAATACTATATCCAGCTAGGCTATCATTGAAAATAGAAGGAGAGATTAAAAGCTTCCAGGACAAACAAAAACTGAAAGAATTTGCAAACACCAAACCAGCTCTACAGGAAATAATGAAAGGGGTCCTCTAAGCAAAGAGAGAGCCTACAAGTGGTAGATCAGAAAGGAAAAGACACAATATACAGTAACAGTCACCTTACAGGCAATACAATGGCACTAAATTCATATCTCTCAATAGTTACCCTGAATGATAATGGGCTAAATGCCCCAATCAAAAGACACAGGATATCAGAATGGATAAAAAAACAAAACCCATCTATATGTTGCCTCCAAGAAACTCATTTTAAGCCTGAAGACACCTCCAGATTTAAAGTGAGGGGGTGGAAAAGAATTTACCATGCTAATGGACATCAGAAAAAAGCAGGAGTGGCAATCCTTATATCAGATCAATTAGATTTTAAGCCAAAGACTATAATAAGAGATGAGGAAGGACACTATATCATACTCAAAGGGTCTGTCCAACAAGAAGATCTAACAATTTTAAATATCTATGCCCCCAACGTGGGAGCAGCCAACTATATAAACCAATTAATAACAAAATCAAAGAAACACATCAACAATAATACAATAATAGTAGGGGACTTTAACACTCCCCTCACTGAAATGGACAGATCATCCAAGCAAAAGACCAACAGGGAAATAAAGGCCTTAAATGATCCACTGGATGAGATGGACATCACAGATATATTCCGAACATTTCATCCCAAGGCAACAGAATACACATTCTTCTCTAGTGCACATGGAACATTCTCCAGAATAGATCACATCCTCGGTCCTAAATCAGGACTCAACCGGTATCAAAAGATTGGGATCATTCCCTGCATATTTTCAGACCACAATGCTCTGAAGCTAGAACTCAACCACAAGAGGAAGTTTGGAAAGAACCCAAATACTGGAGACTAAACAGCATCCTTCTAAAGAATGAATGGGTCAACCGGGAAATTAAAGAAGAATTGAAAGAAATCATGGAAACAAATGATAATGAAAATACAACGGTTCAAAATCTGTGGGACACAACAAAGGCAGTCCTGAGAGGAAAATATATAGCGGTACAAGCCTTTCTCAAGAAACAAGAAAGGTGTCAGGTATACAACCTAACCCTACACCTAAAGGAGCTGGAGAAAGAACAAGAAAGAAACCCTAAGCCCAGCAGGAGAAGAGAAATAATAAAGATCAGAGCAGAAATCAATGAAATAGAAACCAAAAAAACAATAGAACAAATCAACCAAACTAGGAGCTGGTTCTTTGAAAGAATTAATAAAATTGATAAACCCCTGGCCAGACTTATCAAAAAGAAAAGAGAAAGGACCCAAATAAATAAAATCATGAATGAAAGAGGAGAGATCACAACTAACACCAAAGAAATACAAACTATTATAAGAACATACTATGAGCAACTCTACGCCAACAAATTTGACAATCTGGCAGAAATGGATGCATTCCTAGAAATATATAAACTACCAAAATTGAACCAGGAAGAAATAGAAAGCCTGAACGGACCCATAACCAGTAAGGAGATTGAAACAGTCATTAAAAATCTCGAAACAAACAAAAGCCCAGGGCGAGACGGCTTCCCGGGGGAATTCTACCAAACATTTAAAGAAGAACTAATTCCTATTCTCCTGAAACAGCTCCAAAAAATAGAAATGAAAGGAAAACTTCCAATCTCATTTTATGAGGCCAGCATCACCTTGATCCCCAAACCAGACAAGGATCCCATCAAAAAAGAGAACTACAGACCAATATCCTTGATGAACACAGATGCGAAAATTCTCACCAAAATACTAGCCAATAGGATTCAACAGTACATTAAAAGGATTATTCACCACGACCAAGTGGGATTTATCCCAGGGCTGCAAGGTTGGTTCAACATCCGCAAATCAGTGATACAACACATCAATAAAAGAAAGAACAAGAATCATATGATACTCTCTGCTTCAATTTTTTGAAACAGCTTCAGGAGAATAGGTGTTATTTCTTCTTGGAAGGTTTGGTAGAATTCCCCAGGGAATCCTTCAGGTCGTCGGCTCTTGTTTTTTGGGAGGTTTTTGATAACTGATTCAATCTCGTTATTAGCTATCGGTCTATTCAGGTTGTCGATTTCTTCCTGGTTCAATTTTGGTAGTTTATATTTTTCCAGGAATGCATCCATTTCATCTAGGTTGCTAAGCTTATTGGCATATAACTGTTCGTAATAACTTCTGATGATTGTTTCTACTTCCTTGGCGTTAGTTGTGATCTCTCCCTTTTCATTCATAATTTTATGAATTTGGGATTTCTCTCTTTTCTTTCGGATTAGTGTAGCCAGTGGCTTATCGATCATATTGATTCTTTCGAAAAACCAGCTTCTAGTTTCATTGATATGTTCTACTGTATCTCTGGTTTCTCCCTCATTGATCTCAGCTCTAATCTTGATGATTTCACTTCTTATGTGTGGAGTTGGTTTGATTTGTTGTTGATCCTCCAGTTCTTTAAGGTGTAGAGACAGCTGGTGTGTTCTAGATTTTTCAATTTTTTTGAGCAAGGCTTGGATGGCTATATATTATCCCCTCAGGACCGCCTTTGCTGTATCCCATAGGTTTTGGACCGAAGTGTCTTCATTCTCATTGGTTTCCATGAATTGTTTCAGTTCTTCTTTGATCTCCTGGTTGATCCAAGCATTCTTAAGCAAGGTGGTCTTTAGCTTCCAGGTGTTTGAGTTCCTTCGGAACTTTTCCTTGTGATTGAGCTCCAGTTTCAAAGCATTGTGATCTGAGAATATGCAGGGAACAATCTCAGTCTTTTGGTATTGGCTGAGTCCTGATTTGTGACCCAGTATGTGGTCTATTCTGGAGAAGGTTCCGTGTGCATTTGAGAAGAATGAGTATTCTGCTGTTGAAGCTGTTTCAAAAAATTGAAGCAGAAGGAAAACTTCCAGACTCTTTCGAAGCCAGCATTACCTTGATCCCCAAACCAGGCAAGGACCCTACCAAAAAGGAGAATTTCAGACCAATATCACTGATGAATATGGATGCTAAGATTCTCAACAAGATCCTAGCCAACAGGATCCAACAGCACATTAAAAAGATTATCCAACATGATCAGGGGGGATTCATCCCTGGGCTACAAGGATGGTTCAACATTCGCAAATCAATCAATGTGATACAACAAATTAATATGAGAAGAGAGAAGAACCACATGGTCCTCTCAATTGATGCAGAAAAAGCTTTTGACAAAATCCAACATCCGTTTCTGATTAAAAGTATAGGGATAGAGGGAACATTCCTGAACCTCATCAAATCTATCTATGAAAGACCCACAGCAAATATCATCCTCAATGGGAAAAAGCTCGCAGCCTTCCCATTGAGATCAGGAACAAGACAAGGATGCCCACTTTCACCACTCTTGTTGAACATAGTATTAGAAGTCCTAGCAACAGCAATCAGACAACAGAGGGAAATAAAAGGTATCCAAATTGGTAATGAAGAAGTCAAACTATCTCTCTTCGCAGATGACATGATTCTTTATATGGAAAACCCAAAAGACTCCACCCCCAAACTACTAGAACTCATACAGCAATTCAGCAGCGTGGCAGGATACAAAGTCCATGTGCAGAAATCAGTGGCTTTCTTATACACTAACAATGAAAATACAGAAAGGGAAATTAGAGAATCGATTCCATTTACTATAGCACCAAGAACCATAAGATACCTTGGAATAAACCTAACTAAAGAGGTAAAGGATCTGTACTTGAGGAACTATAGAACACTCATGAAAGAAATTGAAGAAGACACAAAAAGATGGAAGACCATTCCATGCTCTTGGATCGGAAGAATAAACATTGTTAAAATGTCTATACTGCCTAGAGAAATCTATACTTTTAATGCCATTCCGATCAAAATTCCACCGGCATTCTTCAAAGAGCTGGAGCAAATAATCCTAAAATTTGTATGGATTCAGAAGAGACCCCGAATCGCTAAGGAAATGCTGAAAAACAAAAATAAAGCTGGCGGCACCACCTTACCTGATTTCAAGCTTTATTACAAAGCTGTGATCACCAAGACAGCATGGTACTGGCATAAAAACAGACACATAGACCAGTGGAACAGAGTAGAGAGCCCTGATATGGACCCTCAACTCTATGGTCAATTAATCTTCGACAAAACAGGAAAAAATATACAGTGGAAAAAAGACAGTCTCTTCAATAAATGGTGCTGGGAAAACTGGACAGCTATATGTAGAAGAATGAAACTCGACCACTCTCTTACACCATACACAAAGATCAACTCAAAATGGATAAAAGACCTCAATGTGAGACAGGAATCCATCAGAATCTTAGAGGAGAACATAGGCAGTAATCTCTTTGATATCAGCCACAGCAACTTCTTTCAAGATACGTCTCCAAAGGCAAAGGAAACAAAAGCGAAAATAAACTTCTGGGACTTCATCAAAATCAAAAGCTTCTGCACAGCAAAGGAAACAGTCAAAAAAACAAAGAGGCAACCCATGGAATGGGAGAAGATATTTGCAAATGACAGTACAGACAAAAGGTTGATATCCAGGATCTATAATGAACTCCTCAAACTCAACCCACACGAAACAGACAAACACATCAAAAAATGGGCAGAAGATATGAACAGACACTTCTCCAATCAAGACATACAAATGGCTATCAGACACATGAAAAAATGCTCATCATCATTAGCCCTCAAGGAGACTCAAATTAAAACCACATTGAGATATCACCTTACACCAGTTAGAATGGCCAAAATTAACAAAACAGGAAACAACATGTGTTGGAGAGGATGTGGAGAAAGGGGAACCCTCTTCCACTGTTGGTGGGAATGCAAGTTGGTGCAGCCTCTTTGGAGAACAGTGTGGAGATTCCTCAAGAAATTAAAAATAGAGCTTCCCTATGACCCTGCCATTGCACTCCTGGGTATTTACCCCAAAGATACAGATGTCGTGAAAAGAAGGGCCATCTGTACCCCAATGTTTATAGCAGCAATGGCCACGGTCGCCAAACTATGGAAAGAACCAAGATGCCCTTCAACGGATGAATGGATAAGGAAGATGTGGTCCATATACACTATGGAGTATTATGCCTCCATCAGAAAGGATGAATACCCAACTTTTGTAGCAACATGGACGGGACTGGAAGAGATTATGCTGAGTGAAATAAGTCAAGCAGAGAGAGTCAATTATCATATGGTTTCACTTATTTGTGGAGCATAACAAATAGCATGGAGGACAAGGGGCATTAGAGAGGAGTAGGGAATTTGGGTAAATTGGAAGGGGAGGTGAACCATGAGAGACTATGGACTCTGACAAACAGTCTGAGGGGTTTGAAGTGGCGGGGGGGTGGGAGGTTGGGGTACCAGGTGGTGGGTATTATAGAGGGCACGGCTTGCATGGAGCACTGGGTGTGGTGAAAAAATAATGAATACTGTTTTTCTGAAAATAAATAAATTGGAATAAAAAAGAACCATATGATACTCTCAATAGATGCTGAAAAAGCATTTGACAAAGTACAGCATCCCTTCCTGATCAAAACTCTTCAAAGTGTAGGGATAGATGGCTCATACCTCAATATCATCAACGCCATCTATGAAAAACCCACCGCAAATATCATTCTCAATGGAGAAAAACTGAAAGCTTTTCCACGAAGGTCAGGAACACGGCAGGGATGTCCATTATCACCACTGCTATTCAACATAGTACTAGAAGTCCTAGCCTCAGCAATCAGACAATAAAGGGAAATTAAAGGCATCCAAATCGGCAAAGAAGAAGTCAAATTATCACTCTTCGCAGATGATATGATACTCTATGTGGAAAACCCAAAAGACTCCACTCCAAAACTGCTAGAACTTGTACTGGAACTCAGTAAAGTGTCAGGATATAAGATCAATGCACAGAAATCAGTTGCATTTCTCTACACCAACAACAAGACAGAAGAAAGGGAAATTAAGGAGTCAATCCCATTTACAATTGCACCCCAAACCATAAGATATTAGGAATAAACCTAACCAAAAAGGCTAAGAATCTATACTCAGAAAACTATAAAGTACTCATGAAAGAAATTGAGGAAGACACAAAGAAATGGAAAAATGTTCCATGCTCCTGGATTGGAAGAATAAATATTGTGAAAATGTCTATGCTACCTAAAGCAATCTACACATTTAATGCAATTCCTATCAAAGTATCATCCATCTTTTTCAAAGAAATGGAACAAATAATTTTAAAATTTATATGGAACCAGAAAAGACCTCGAATAGCCAATGGGATATTGAAAAAGAAAGCCAAATTTGGTGGCATCACAATTCCGGACTTCAAGCTCTACTACAAAGCTGTCAACATCAAGACAGCATGGTACTGGCACAAAAACAGACACATAGATCAATGGAACAGAATACAGAGCCCAGAAATAGACCCTCAACTCTATGGTCAACTAATCTTTGACAAAGCAGGAAAGAATGTCCAATGGAAAAAAGACAGCCTCTTTAATAAATGGTGTTGGGAAAATTGATCAGCCACGTGCAGAAAAATTAAATTGGACCATTTCCTTACACCACACACAAAAATAGACTCAAAATGGATTAATGACCTCAATGTGAGAAAGGAATCCATCAAAATCCTTAAGGAGAACACAGTCAGCAACCTCTTCAACCTCAGCCACAGCAACATCTTCCTAGGAACATCGCCAAAGGCAAGGGGAGCAAAGGCAAAAATGAACTATTGGGATTTCATCAAGATCAAAAGCTTTTGCACAGCAAAGGAAACAGTTAACAAAATCAAAAGACAACTGACAGAATGGGAGAAGATATTTGCAAATGACATATCAGATAAAGGACTAGTGTCCAAAATCTATAAAGAACTTAACAAACTCAACACCCAAAGAACAAATAATCCAATCAAGAAATGGGCAGAGGATATTAACAGACGATTCTGCAAAGAAGACATCCAGATGGCCAACAGACACATGAAAAAGTGCTCCATATCATTCGGCATCAGGGAAATACAAATCAAAACCACAATGAGATATCACCTCACACCAGTCAGAATGGCTAAAATCAACAAGTCAGGAAATGACAGATGCTGGCGAGGATGCGGAGAAAGGGGAACCCTCCTACACTGTTGGTGGGAATGCAAGCTGGTGCAACCACTCTGGAAAACAGCATGGAGGTTCCTCAAAATGTTGAAAATAGAACTTCCCTATGACCCAGCAATTGCACTACTGGGTATTTAGCCTAAGGATACAAACGTATTGATCCAAAGGGGCACGTGCACCCGAATGTTTATAGCAGCAATGTCCACAATAGCCAAACTATGGAAAGAACCTAGATGTCCATCAACAGATGAATGGATCAAGAAGATGTGGTATATATACACAATGGAATACTATGCAGCCATCAAAAGAAACAAAATCTTGCCATTTGCGACAACATGGATGGAACTAGAGCGTATCATGCTTAGCGAAATAAGTCAAGCGGAGAAAGACAACTATCATATGATCTCCCTGATATGAGGAAGTGGTGATGCAACATGGGGGCTTAAGTGGGTAGGAGAAGAATCCATGAAACAAGATGGGATAGGGAGGGAGACAAATCATAAGTGACTCTTAATCTCACGAAACAAACTGTTGGTTGCTGGGGGGAGGGGGGGTTGGGAGAAGGGGGTTAGGGTTATGAACATTGGGGAGGGTATGTGCTTTTGGGTAAATTGGAAGTGGAGGTGAACCATGAGAGACTATGGACTCTGAAAAACAATCTGAGGGGTTTGAAGTGGCGGGGGGGTGGGAGGTTGGGGTACCAGGTTGTGGGTATTATAGAGGGCATGGCTTGCATGGAGCACTGGGTGTGGTGAAAAAATAATGAATACTGTTTTTCTGAAAATAAATAAATTGGAAAAAAAAGATATTTATAAAACTGTAAAGTAAATCATTTCTCTATAGGTTTCTTGTTATTTTAATTATTTATTAAGTGGCCACCATATGCCAGGCATTGTACCAGCCCATGGCTATAGTATCTTAACAAAGAAGAAACAGCCTCTGCTCTCATAGAGTTTCTAGTCTAGAGGAAGTAACAAACAATAAGCCAGTGAACATCAAACTCGTAAAACACATTTGACAGGCAGTACAGAGGAATAAACGATGCTACCCCATGTGGGAAAGAGTAGTCAGCTGGAAAAGTGGTGGCAGTTCTTTATCCTTTCTGTTTCTACAGCCTTTGAAACGTGACGCTAGCTTCTTTCATCAGGAGCTGTAGTAGTATTTCCTCTCCTTTTGCTGTGACCTGATTTGACAATGGGCTGTGGCAGAAGTGTGCCTGCTCTGAGCATGGACCTGGGAGGCCTAGATTGCTTTTGAGATCTGCCACTTGTGCTCTCCCTCTCTCTCTCTCACGTACACACACACACACACACACACACATACACACTCGGTACTCATCCCTTCCACCATGTGAACCAGTTGGTCTAGGCTCTTAGACCACAAGAAACCACATGGATTAGAGACCAGGCTTCCCAGCTCCTAATGAATGGGCTAAATGAACAATGAAGGCAGGTAGAACAGCCCAGCTGAGTCCAGCCAAAATTGTTGACTGAAAGAATCATGAACTATAAAATGATTCTCATTTTAAAATATAATCAGAAGATATGGTCCATATATACAGTGGAGTATTATGCCTTCCATCAGAAAGGATGAATACCCAATTTTTGTATCAACATGGACAGGACTGAAAGAGATTAGGCTGAGTGAAGTAAGTCAAGCAGAGAGTCAATTATCATATGGTTTCACTTACTTGTGGAGCATAAGGAATAACACGGAGGACATTGGCAGATGGAGAGGAGAAGAGAGTTGGGGGAAATCGAAGGAGGAGACAAGCCAGGAGAGACTGTGGACTCTGAGAAACAAACTGAGAGGTTTTGGAGGGAAGGGTTGGGTGGGTGAGCCTGGTGGTAGGTATTAAGGAGGGCACATATTGCATGAAACACTGGGTGTGGTGCATAAACAGTGAATCTTGGATCACTGAAAAGAAATAAAATAAAATGAAAAAAAAAAGTGGCTATTATGAAGTAAATATAACTGGCCCACTTAGAGGATGCCTCAGGAAAGGCCTTAGAAAATGTGATTTCAGCTCAGATTTAGAGGACTGGAAAGAGTTGTGGGCAGAGGGGTTGCATGTGCTGATCCAGCTGATGTGGTTGGTATATCATATGAACCCAGTATGGAACCATGCAGATGAAATCTAGTGAACTGAGAGAGAAGCAGGATAAGACTTTAGGTGACTTGAGACAAGAACTATTTATTCAAGGCCTTGTATGTCACAAGCAGAGGTCAGTGTTATGCCTAAGGGAATGAGTGCTTTCAGCAAGGAGGTAATACAATTTAATTCAAATTTTAGAAAAATTACTATGTCAAAGACTGGGTAGGAGGGTATTACAGTAGTTTGTGAAAGAGATAGCCATGAGAGACTCTGGACTCTGGGAAACAAACTGAAGGTTACAGAGGGAGGCAGTGGGGGGATGGGGTAATTGGGTGATAGGTATTAAGGAGGGCAGGTGTTGGGATTAGCACTGGATATTATATGCACTTAATGAATCATTGACCACTACAACAAAAACTAATGATGTACTCTATGTTGGCTAATTGAATTTAATAAAACAAAATAAATTTTTAAAAAAAGAGGTGGTAGAAATTTATAACTAACTCCTATTTTCTTCCTCTTAGTAAATAAACATGGGGATTACCTGTAGTTTCTTCAAATCACTTCTTATGCTCAACTCTGAATCTACGTACTGCTAGAGTTCCTAAAAAATCCATGGGATCTTGCATATTCTCATGTACCTATGTATCTATTAACAAAGTTGTTGATAGGGACTGTGAAAGCTCACTGTAAAAATATTTTTAAATAGCAGGGAAATGTTTTTTAATTTTTTTTTTTGTTTTCTACTTTCTCTCCTGATATTTCCCTTATTCTTTTATGGATCTGATCTCGAATTTAAATGTAACATTATCAGTATTTTCCACAAAATTTTTCATTTACTTACACTTTTTTCCTTTTAATGTTAATTCAAAGAAAGGGAAAAAATTTGGGGATACTAATAAAATCATTTTGGGGGGACACCTGTAGCTCAGTCAGTTAAGCATCTGTCTTCAACTCAGGTCATGATCTCAGAGTCCTGGGGTTGAGCCCTGCACTTGGCTCCCTGCTCAACGGAGAGTCTGCTTCACCCTCTAACTCTCTTTTTCTCCCCTGCTTGTGCTCTTGCTGTTTTTCTCACATATAATTACAACTTAAAAAAATCTTTTGGGGCACCCAGGTGGCTCAGTGGGTTAAGCCTCTGCCTTCGGCTCAGATCATGATCTCAGGGTCCTGGGATGGAGCCCCACATCAGGCTCTCTGCTCAGCGGGGAACCTGCTTCCCCCTCTCTCTCTGCCTGCCTCTCTGCCTACTTGTGATCTCTCTGTCAATTAAATAAAATAAAATCTTTTTAAAAAAGTCTTTTTCCTGTGATTTTAAGAACTTTTTCCTTTTGTTTCATCCAAAGTACATTAACATGCTGTATTCTTCAATGCTTCCCTGTGCATTGTTTCTTGACTCACCTGAATTTGTGCTCTTTATTTGCCCAGTATTCAACAAGACCATATAAATACATAAATGTATATAGTCTTATAGACATATGTATATCTCTGTGTATGTGTAAATACACATACCTAGACATATCAGCCATGCAACCTTGCAGAAATGGAATTAAAAGGGTATTTAGAAATCATTTGCTCAATTCCCTTATTTATAGGTAAAATGTAGCCAGTGAATAACAAAATGGAAATTCACAAAACTGTCTTATATTCTGTTGTTGTGTGCTATATACTGGGAAGATATAAGAACAATGCAGCCTACATATAAATCAGAGATTAAATGGAAGTTTGGATTGTTTGACTCTAATTCGACATTCTATGCATTCATTAGAGTTTCTCATCAACAAAATGATCAATCAAAAACCTCTTGAGAGAAAATTCCAACTATGATTGAAATATAGGATTCCTCATTTCTTTCTTTTTTTTTTTTTAAAGATTTTATTTATTTGGGAGGGAGGGAGGGAGGGAGTGTGTACAAGCAGGGACAGAGGGAGAAGCAGGCTTCCTGCTGAGCAGAAAGCCTGACTTAGGGCTTGATTCCAGGACCCTGAGACCATGACCTGAGCTGAAGGCAGATGCTTAACCAACTGAGCCACCCAGGCACCCCTAGGATTCTCATTTCCATCCACTGCTTTTGACTTTTCACTTTGACCTTGCTCTATGTGGATGTGAAGATTGCTCCATTTCCTGTGCAGGAGTCCAAAGATGAGGTGATGATGGTAACAAAAATAAACAGCAACCTTAACTCCTTGCTTGAATTTGATTTTTATTGCACTTAACTATTTCTCTTAAAAAATACCTTTTTCCTATGAGATTAAATGAATCAAGACACAGAGAGATTAAAGATTTACCTATAGTGACATTATTAATCAAAGCAAGATTTAGAGTCGCTTTCTCCCATTCATGGGCTATTTCTATTGAACCATAAAGATTTCCCTGGGGGGTGAGGACAGTGTTATTCTAACAACTAATAAATGTTACCCACCTAGTGAATTACATCCACTTTGAGGGGAGCCTTGAAGTAGTGAAATATATACAGAACTCCTGTAAGAGAGCACCTAAGGAAATGACAAGAGAACATAAAATTTTTTTAGTGATATAAAAAAATTCCCTCAAGATTTTGCTTTTTTTCAATTAAGAATGGACTCAAAAGAAAACTGGAATCTTAAGTGAGATATTAAAGAGATTTTATTTTGTCTCCCTCAAAACATATATAAATTACAGGTAAAAGTATCATTCATCTGGCTGTAAAATAATTTGTTTTCATTTTTGAATCAGTCAGTAAACTTCATGAACTAGCGTTCATGAGACATGCAGAGATTATAGAACAAAAAGTGACTAAAAATGAAGACAGTTGTAACATAGGAGAAAAATAGTTCTTTATGACATATGGCCTTGGAACAACCACTACATTCTTATAAAACCTGCAATTAAAATATCTGGGCTTCCTTAACTGTAATTCACTTGTACTTAGTTAGGAGCTTTTATAACTTGAAAGAACAATACTTGACACTAAATTATATACACAGTTTAGGGAAATATGACTACCCATTTCCTTTCAGTTTTAGTTAAATGTGTGACTTAAACAGATCTGCTCAATTCAGTGAGGGAAATTACCTATCCAAAATAGTTTTCTCATATGTACTAACAGGGTGCAGAAATATTTCCCTGAAGCATGTTTTGCAACTTACCCATATATGTGCTATTATTTGTATGCAGTACAGACTTGTGAGAGCTTTTTTACTGTTAAGTGAACATGTCACAAAGCGTTATGATCAGTCTCTGTAACTAACTATACTCAGTCTCCTTGAAGACAATGATTATGGCTGGTATTTCTGTCCTCCTTAGTTCAGGATTAGCATGAAACATTTATGTCACTCATTTAATGAAGTATGTTATTTGTTATATGGAAGGCTAACCATATAAAAAATCAAACTGTACTTGTTATTCTTGAAAGATTAAAACTACAAAAAGCAAAGTCAACAATTTTAAAAAATATTGTGTTTATTATTTTTGTGAGTTTTATTTTAGAGAGGGAAAGATACAGCAAAAACTAGATTTTTTTTATGTAATTTGGCAGAAGATTAGTTAACTTTGTAGAGAAATAGTTCTACTCTGCTTACACTTGTTAATGAGTATTTTTGTGCCCTTAACATACATAAGTGCTGATAAATGAAATAGAAAGGAACTTGGCTTTCATGAATCCTCTCTTTGTGTGTGTTTGTGGGTAAGGGAAGAAAATAAATATTTAAAGAAACATATATACATAAAGCACAAATAAGTAGGTATTTGTATACATGTATATTTATATACATGCACACATATGACCATACCTATGACTGTAAATTATGGTAAGTGCTATAAATAAGTAGAGTTCTACTTCATATTGACAAGGAAGGACCAACTTTAGGGCTATGAGAGAAGGATACAATTGAAATTATAGCTGGACTGCTGACGTGATGTGAGAAAGTGCATGTCAAGATTGGAGTTGCGTATTTCACAGTTTATCCTGCTTTCCTTGGACACTGGATTGCTATGAAGCAAAATTAGAACATGTAACTTTGTTCCTAGAAGGCATCATAATAACCCATTCACAAAGGCATGGTGACAAAGAAATGTAGAGATGTAAAAAGAAGGAAGGAGTTCATGGTATTTTTGGAGTGTTTTTGAGGCCCACGGCAATAAGATAACCACCCAGTGGTTTTTCTTTATGGCCTCCCAGTATGCTTGAAATGTTTTTCCATACTAGACTGAAAAAATAAATACAATAAATAAAATTTACCAAATTATAACACTGGTTAAAAACAAGTGTGTAATGAATATGTGTATACATGCCAAAAGGCCTAATAAATATGTAATCAAGAGCCAATAATTTAGATAGTTAGACCTCACAAGGGCAAATAATACTGACATTTTGTCAACTTTTCCAATTCAAACTGCAGCCTTGAGCCTCTTGCCTTGCCTCTCATCTTCCTTCAGTCTGATGCATCTTTGTGATTGTAATAATTACATCAGAAACATTTCCCTATTTCTAATAGACACTGTACAGAATAATACTGCATTATCCTGAAAGCACAGCAGTTCACGCTAGCCTGCTGAACCTGAAATTCTGTAAAAGGCACAGAGAAATATGAGAAGATAGATGAGTTCCACCCAGAACACCAGCTTAGCTTCCATTCTCATCCTTTGTCCGTGGCTTCTTATACCTTTATTCTTTAGTTGTGTCTTCATTCTGCGGTGAGCAACAGGAAGAAACATAACAGCAAGGTCACACGGTTATTTTGGAAAGGAAACATTAACCATGCCATCTCAGATTACTGCTGTGTTTCTGATTCTTAAACGTAAATGCCAAACCAAATAAAGTTAACCACATTCTATCAGGTCATATTACTGACAACGGAGTAAGGGCTGCTTATATTTCTTTTTTTAGAACATGGTCACCAAGGAGAAAAAGCCAATAAATTACACATCTGTGAGAAAACTAACTTCTGCTCTTTCCAAATCCAAATCACAATGGAGATTTTCTTTTCTACATCTCTCATAATATGAATAAATGAACTGAGAAATTGTGCCTGAACATCTCTTCTGAGACCAGTGAATGATTTTATATAAATATTGCATTAAACTCTAAAAACACAATATGTGAAATTAAAATCTGAAGGAAAAATTCATGTTTATCATAAGAGGTTACCTTTCAAACTCTAACAATCATATTGCATGTTGTCTCCTGTGTAGACCCACAAAACCAGCTTACAACATAAAGGTTTGTTTTTAATGAGACTTTGGTCATATTGGGAAAAAATAGTCTATCAGTATAGCTGTGAAATAATCTTACTGCAAAATTATCAGTCATGCTGGCTGCTTTTATTACTCTGATACTGAGCTTATGAGAGACAAGAATGGGTGATAAGTCAATAGCTTGCAGAGCCTTCTGTTCATAACATATTGAAAAGTTAGTAAAATTTTTGAAAACTACATTGAAATGGGCAGGCAGCTTCAGATAATTTTGATTCTCAGTATGTTTATAACATTTATTATGCACTGAAGAATTCAGTAGTAGAAGTATTCTATTACTGTTGAAACAGCTTGGCGCATGTAATATGTACATACGATGTTAGCCTATCCGACAGCCATTTAGAAAGTAAAATATTCTTGATTAATGCACTATCCCTTCTTACTCGACCTTTTATTATAAAATATTCATAACGTGTATTGAATCATATACAAGTTCACTTTATAAAATACAGATGTGCTCTTTTGCTAAATGGTATTTAAAGTCTTTGATTAGATTTTTGTGATGATTTCAGCTACCCAAATGCGTATTTTTCCTTCCAAGAAAGATGACTATTTTCACTTCTTAAATTAAAACTCTATCCCAAAATTGCATTTTTTTGTGATCTTTTAAGGCAAAATATAGTATAACCTATGATAGGGGTTTACCAGAAAGCCTTTAGCCAATGTATATAGCATAATTTTTTTAATAGAAAATGAGGGATTAAACTTGGACTGTTGGGATTCAAAAAGTTTCTCTTTGTTTGAAATATGTGCTAAGGTTTCTCTAGAGCACAAAGACTTATAAGAATTATGCCCATCAAACTAACTAGTCCATAGTTGGTTCACCTGTAGTGATGGTATCTTGTAGAAGTCCTTGGAGAACCTCTCTAAAATTTGTTCATGCAATATGAGGTTTGTAGGTTTGATAAAATGAGAAAGACAAACTGAATAAAACTCTCAAGCCAGTTTGAGATTTGTGGAAATCCTTATACAAACCTAGAAGAGGCTGAAGGATTAGCACTGGCACTCATTGGCAAGGGGTATAAAATCAGAACAGAACACTATATTTCCTTCCAGAATAAGTGGTACTATCTAAAGAAATATTCCACAAGCTTTTGTGCATGAGTATCTGCTGGGTCTTACAAATATATTTGTAGAGTAGAATGCACAAAAAAGACTACCATGGTTTGCTGAGATGGGCCATTAGGGTCAAATAATCACTTGTCTCTCTCTGTTTTCATAAACCCTATTTCTGATTATTAGTTGACTTCCCACTGAAACTACTATAGAATAAGAATGATAATTGACATAATTTTATAATTAGCATTTCCCACCATGCGTTACTATGTTGGCACGTGTGTATGTGTGTGTGTGGTTTGTTTGTGTCCATTTCTGTCCATTTTAAAGTCTAACAATAAATACATACAAAAAATTAATTTAATAAATAATTTAGATTTTTTCCTCTCATTTCCTCTTTTTATTTCTGATACTCTTTGACATATACATGACTCTTTGACATATATGCTCTTTGACTTTTTATTCTGATACTCTTTGACATTTCCTTTTTATTTCTGATACTCTTTGACATACCTTATGCTCAGATGACAAGACCAAAGCAGAGAAATTAAAAGTTTATAAATTTTAGCCGCTAACCAACAAAACTTAATGCACCATTTCATAGTGAAGATGTTGGCAGAATGATCATTTTACACATTACTGACATTTATCTGTCTTCACCTGGAGAGTCCAATGTAATAATAGAATCCAAGTATTTCATTTTCCATAGAACTGTGAAGATAACAGTGGTCTTCGATATGGATGTCTCTCTCATATGCTACAACCTCACAGGAAATTACATGTGCCTTTGAAATGGCCACACCCCTCACCTCTCTCATAGCTTCTTGAAGCTCAGTTTTCATTATTATGAGGTGTATGGAGAGGCCTTTCTGTAGGAGCCACACAGTTTAAGGCAGAAGTGGTCCAGTGCCCTCTTATCTGTTTCTAGAATTTAACAGCCCAAGCCAGTTCGGAGAAAGACAAGGGTTTCTAAAGTAGAGTGCACACATATCAAAATATATAACAGTATATGTCACAAAAGCACAGACAACAAAAGAAAAAATTAGACTTACTGGACTTCATTTAAAAAAACAAACAAACAAACAGACTTTTGTGCACCAAAGGACATTATCAACAGAGTGAAAAGACAACCCATAGAATCAGAATATGCCAATAAAAAATATAAGGGGTTAGTGTCCAGAATATATAAAGAACTCTTAAACCTCAACAGCTATCAAAACTCATCTCAAAAATCAAATGTCACAATTCAAAAATAGGAAAAAGACTTTAATAGAATTTCTCTAAAGAAGATAACAAATTGCCAGTAAGCATAATAAAATATGCTCAGTATCACTGGTCATTAGGAAAATGCAAATCAAAACTACCATGAGATACCACTTCACATCCATTGATGACTACTATGAAAAAAAGAAAAATAGCAAATGTTGGTGAGAATTCAGGAAATTGAAACAACAGTGCATTGCTGGTGAGAATGTGAAATAGTGCAGTCACTCTGGAAAACAGTGTGCTGGTTCTTCCAAAAGTAACAATAAAATTTCCATACAATCCAATAACTCTACTTTTAGGTGTGTACCCAAAGAATTGAAAACATGAATTCAGACAGTACACTAGTACTCATAGTAGCATTGTTCACAATAACCAGAATTTGGAAACAATCCAAATGTCCACTGACAGATGATAAATAAACAAAATATGGCAGGGAGATCATATCATTCATCTGTAAAAAGGAATGAAATTCTGATACATACTATAATATGGATGAATCTTGACAACATATTGTACTAAATGAAACAACCCAGACAGTAAAGGGCAAATATTATATTATTGCATTTATACAAGGTACTTAGAATAAACAGATTTATGCAGACATATAGCATAGTCAGAGTGGAGATTACCAGGGGCTAGGGAGAACAAGAAATTATTGTTTAATGGGTACAGAGTTTCTTTTGGGGATGATTACCAAATTCTAGAACAGCATAGTCATGATGGCTGTACAGTATTGTGCATGTACTTGGCGCCACTCAAGTGCACACTGAAAATGGTTGATTTGGTAATTTTATATTATATATACTTTACCACAATAAAAAACTAAAATGCATACCAGGCTCCATAGTGTTTCATACCGTACTTTAAATATTTTGGAGCAATGCAAACATTGACCTGCCTTTGAGTTCTGCAGATAAATATTTTTGACATTTTTTAAGTTATTTTTATTAACATATAATGTATTATTTGCCCCTGGGGCATAGGTCTGTGAATCATCAGGCTAACACATTTCACAACACTCACCGTAGCACATATCCTCTTCATTGTCCATAACCCAACCACCCTCTCCCTACCCCTACACCCCCCAGCCACCCTCAGTTTGTTTTGTGAAATTAAGTCTCTCATGGTGTGTTTCCCTCTGCATCCCATCTTGTTTCATTTTTTCCTTCCCTACCCCCCAAACCCCCTACATTGCCTCTCAAATTCCTCATATCATAGAGATCATATAATTGTCTTTCTCTGATTGACTTATTTCGCTCAGCATAATACCCTCTAGTTCCATCCACATCGTTGCAAATGCAAGATTTCATTTTTTTGATGGCTGCATAGTATTCCATTGTATATATATATATATATACCCCACATCTTCTTTATCCATTCATCTGTTGATGGACATCCAGGTTCTTTCCATAGTTTGACTATTGTGGACATTGCTGCTTTAAACATTTGAGTGCACGTACCCCTTCGGATCACTACATTTGCATCTTTAGGGTAAATACCTAGTAGTGCTATTGCTGATGCAAGCTGCACCAGCTTGCATTCCCACCAACAGTGTAGGAGGGTTCCCCTTTCTCTGCATCCTCGCCAACACCTGTCATTTCCTGACTTGTTAATTTTAGCCATTCTGATTGTTGTGAGGTGCTATCTCATTCTGGTTTTGATTTGTATTTCCCTGATGCCGAGTGATGCTGAGCACTTTTTCATGTGTCTGTTGGCCATTTGGGTGTTGTTTTTGCAGAAATGTCTGTTCATGTTCTCTGCCTATTTCTTGGTTGGATTATTTGTTCTTTGGGTGTTGAGTTTGCTAAGTTCTTTATAGATTTTGGATACTAGCCCTTTATCAGATATGTCATTTGTGAATATAGTCTCCCATTCTGGCAGTTGTCTTTTGGTTTTGTTGACTGTTTCCTTTGCTGTGCGGAAGTAGATGAAGTCCCAATAGTTCATTTTTGCCCTTGCTTCCTTTGCCTTGGGTGATATTTCTAGGAAGAAGTTGCTGCGGCTGAGGTTGAAGAGGTTGCTGCCTATGTTCTCCTCAAGGATTTTGATGGATTCTTGTCTCACATTGAGGTCTTTCATCCATTTTGAGTCTATTATTGTGTGTGGTATAAGGAAATGGTTCAGTTTCATTCTTCTGCATGTGACTGTCCAATTTTTCCCAATGTCGTCTGTTGAAGAGACTGTCTCTTTTTTCATTGGACATTCTTTTCTGCTTTATTGAAGATTAGTTGACCATAGAGTTGAGGGTCTATTTCTGGGCTCTCTGTCTTGTTCCATTAATCTGTGTGTCTGTTTTTGTGCCAGTACCATACTGTCTTAATGATTACAGCTTTGTAATAGAGCTTTAAGTCTGGAATTGTGATGCCACCAACTTTGGTTTTCTTTTTCAACATTCCTCTGGCTATTCAGGGTCTTTTCTGGTTCTATGTAAATTTTAGGATTATTTGTTCCACCTCTGTGAAAAATGTTCATGATATTTTGATAGAGATTGCATTGAATGTGTAGATTTCTCTAGGTAGCATGGACATTTTATATCTCCAAATTTTCTAATGACTGAGAGTGTATTTCTACAAAGTGAAAGGCAACAATACTTTAAGGGAAAAAAGACATGATTGCAAACGTTTGCTAAAAATAAACGTAAATATTCATAGCTAAAATATCTACAAATTGTCTATCTAGAGGAAAATACTTCAATGTTCTACTAGTCTTTAAAACAAACCAGATTGCCTTTAAGATTTTTATTCATAAAAATACAGAAATTAATAATTTAATATCAAAATAAAGCTGGCGGCATCACCTTACCTGATTTCAAGCTTTATTACAAAGCTGTGATCACCAAGACAGCATGGTACTGGCATAAAAACAGACACATAGACCAGTGGAACAGAGTAGAGAGCCCTGATATGGACCCTCAACTCTATGGTCAATTAATCTTCGACAAAACAGGAAAAAATATACAGTGGAAAAAAGACAGTCTCTTCAATAAATGGTGCTGGGAAAGCTGGACAGCTATATGTAGAAGAATGAAACTCGACCATTCTCTTACACCGTACACAAAGATCAACTCAAAATGGATAAAAGACCTCAACGTGAGACAGGAATCTATCAGAATCTTAGAGGAGAACATAGGCAGTAATCTCTTCGATATCAGCCACAGCAACTTCTTTCAAGATACGTCTCCAAAGGCAAAGGAAACAAAAGCGAAAATAGACTTCTGGGACTTCATCAAAATCAAAAGCTTCTGCACAGCAAAGGAAACAGTCAAAAAAACAAAGAGGCAACCCACGGAATGGGAGAAGATATTTGCAAATGACAGTACAGACAAAAGGTTGATATCCAGGATCTATAATGAACTCCTCAAACTCAACCCACACGAAACAGACAAACACATCAAAAAATGGGCAGAAGATATGAACAGACACTTCTCCAATCAAGAAATACAAATGGCTATCAGACACATGAAAAAATGCTCATCATCACTAGCCCTCAGGGAGATTCAAATTAAAACCACATTGAGATATCACCTTACACCAGTTAGAATGGCCAAAATTAACAAAACAGGAAACAACATGTGTTGGAGAGGATGTGGAGAAAGGGGAACCCTCTTACACTGTTGGTGGGAATGCAAGTTGGTGCAGCCTCTTTGGAGAACAGTGTGGAGATTCCTCAAGAAATTAAAAATAGAGCTTCCCTATGACCCTGCAATTGCACTCCTGGGTATTTACCCCAAAGATACAGATGTCGTGAAAAGAAGGGCCATCTGTACCCCAATGTTTATAGCAGCAATGGCCACAGTCGCCAAACTATGGAAAGAACCAAGATGCCCTTCAACGGATGAATGGATAAGGAAGATGTGGTCCATATACACTATGGAGTATTATGCCTCCATCAGAAAGGACGAATATCCAACTTTTGTAGCAACATGGACGGGACTGGAAGAGATTATGCTGAGTGAAATCAGTCAAGCAGAGAGAGTCAATTATCATATGGTTTCACTCATTTGTGGAGCATAACCAATAGCATGGAGGACAAGGGGCGTTAGAGAGTAGTAGGGAATTTGGGTAAATTGGAAGGGGAGGTGAACCATGAGAGACTATGGACTCTGAAAAACAGTCTGAGGGGTCTGAAGTGGCGGGGGGGTGGGAGGTTGGGGTACCAGGTGGTGGGTATTATAGAGGGCACAGCTTGCATGGAGCACTGGGTGTGGTGAAAAAATAATGAATACTGTTTTTCTGAAAATAAATAAATTGGGAAAAAAAAAAAAAATTTTGTTATCAATTATAATTATATTATTATAAATTAATAATTATAAAAACCACATGTTGGTAAGATGAAAGGTTAAAAAAGAGGTTAGGAATAACTCATTAAGCACAATTTGTTATTTATCTAAGATTTTTATGACAGTAAAATAGAGCTCATAACATAATTGAAAAAATAAAAGGTTTATTTATAGTGTCATATTTAAATAAATATAGTGATATCTTACAAATTTTTCAAACTCTTAAAAAGAAATTTTTACTATACATAATTTTATAAAAATATCATAAAGTTGCTCTAAAAGCTGCTAATATGCCTTAGTTTATATTAACAAACATACTTTGCTCAAAATACAATGAATTGAATCTCAAATGCAAGGTTATTCCATAATACCAAAATGTACTTCTAGAGATAAATTTAAGACAAAGTAGTTATCAGTAATTTTTGTTTTTACTAATTGCCAATTATATGTTAAATATCTTGGAGGGTCATGGTTACATGAGAGTAGGTGAGGAACATTTTATTAAAAATATTAGCATTTGATTTCGAGCCTAATCACATTAAAGCAAATAAAATAGAACACTTTCTGAAGTAAAACTGATATGTGTTTTTACCTCTTGGGAAGATTTCAACAGCAAAGTTGAACATTAAAGTTCAACTTTAAGAACAGTAAATTATACTTATTACTAGTGAACTCTTTTAGAGTAATTTGTGTAAATGCAGGATGCAGGTAATACCTCTGCCAATGATTTCAAGAAAATAATGTCTGTCAAAATGCCTTTGAGGGGCCCCTGGGTGGCTCAGTGGGTTGGGGCCTCTGCCTTCAGCTCAGGTCATGATCTCAGGGTCCTGGGATCCAGCCCCGCATCAGGCTCTCCGCTCAGCAGGGAGTCTGCTTCCCCCTCTCTCTGCTTGCCTCTCTGCCTACCTGTGATCTCTGTCTGCCAAATAAATAAATAAATATCTTTTTTGAAAAATACCTTTGAATTCAGCGTTTCTATTCACACTGACTTCAAATCTTCCACCACTTGCTTTGATTGTAACAATGGAGAAATCTTCATTCTTATGAGGCACCATA
Source organism: Neogale vison (assembly GCF_020171115.1). NCBI lineage: Eukaryota > Metazoa > Chordata > Mammalia > Carnivora > Mustelidae > Neogale > Neogale vison. Next base: position 172,361,293 of record NC_058092.1, on the reverse strand, counting down.
TATAATAAACATAATTCATCCTTCGCTTGCCCAAATGCATCACTTAAAATTTTCTAAATTATTCTCTATTTTTGAAAATAGTTTCTTACTCTACCCCAGTATCTTTGTTTTCATTTTGTAAAATCAATATCTCATGTTATTTAAAAATAAAAAGGGACAGATACTGCCTCTAAAAAAATGACATTCAGTTAGGAATGGTCACTCTATAAGCAAAGTCTTGCCTTTGAATTTGCTTGAAGAATTCAGTTTAAGCACACAGGGTAAGACTATTATAATCTTGACATCATATCATGTCAGTTTAAAGGCACCCCACATTCTGGCATTTACCAACACATTAAATGCTAAATGTTATCTCTTTAGGGAACCACTTTGCTTTAAAATGAGCATTGATAACCCAATCTAACATGTTTTTAATGGAGATCGTCAACTTCACTCAAAATATACCAATGTTAATTTTGGTAAGGTAGTTCCCAAGTTGAAAATTAAATTTAACATTTGTTTTAGAATTGGAGGGATCATGTAGCATTCTTGTTCCTTAGACGACATATGGATTTTGGATGTGTTAAGCAAAGTAAAAGACAGAAATCATTCTCTTATACAGGTGACATTTGGAAGATCGTCTTTTATCCCTTTTAAAGAAAATATTGTCACAAATATTACTTCTTGACTCTCCCAAAGTCCCCACAAATCACAGCAAAGAGGAATCTGTATTTACCCCAAACACAAGTAAAAGAGAAGAGCCAGTTCCAAGGAGAGCCTGAAGAGGGCACATCAGAAGGTCCCAAAGCCTTCTTGTTTACTGTGGGGAAACAGGTGGCCAGGTTGGCTTATACTGAGAAAAAATATAAATATATTCAATTAAAAATGTGACCAGATTTTACTTTCAAAATAATTTTGAAGAAGCTTAAAGGCAGTAAGTCTAAAACTTTTGAGAGGGAATGATACAACCACCACCACGACCACAACCCAAAAAATCAGGGCAGTTATCCAGCATAAATAGGATGAATCATTATCATATAATGAAAGTTTTGCAATTGTGTTCTTGTCACGATATCAGGTATAAATCTGTTCAGTATAAGTTCCATGTACTTTCCCTGTTGGTGATGCTAACAGAAATGATGGTAGTAATAGTTTCTTTTAGCATGCATTACTAACCAGGAAACCATTAATCTTCTCAAAGACTGGATACTATTGGTGACACTATCTATATTTTAGAGATAAAGAGGTTAATGTTTTAACAGGTTATCAATTGGTCAAAGGTCAAATTCAAGAAAAGTTAAAGGCCACATTAGAACCTAGTTTGGGATACAAAGTCCCTGCCCATCCACCTGTTCTCGAGACAAAGTGTTTTGAATGAGTTTCAAGTTTTACTTAATAATCCAGTCTTAACTGTGAATATATCTGTAATATTGATTACTGTCCTTCAAACATATTGAGGATTATTTCTCTTGTAAATAAATGGCCCAAGATTATGCTTTGAATTGCACGCAGCCCTGTTTTTAAAGGCCCTGAAGTGTGCTATAAAAGGTAAATCTGATTATATAAATATTGTTTGATGTTTTCCAAAACAAATATATATATATATATTTTATACATATACACACATACAATCACAGAATCTACTTTTTAAAAATTCTTTCTCTCTCCCTCATCTTTCTGTCTCTTCTGCAAAAGCTTTCATCTGAACACAGAGATAATTTTCTCATATATTGTCATTACCCATTGCTTAATTTCTAAAGCCAAAGAAAGACTCAATAGTTGAATTATGGGTTTAAGGTTATGAAAAAAGATGTATCTCCATAACAGCAATACGTTTTAGTTTTATGACTTCTAGTATCTCTTGAGAAAAAGGAAAAACAGATGTTTAAAATATTTATTTTAAAGAAAATTACTTTCCAGTTTTCTGGAAACCATATCTTTACAAATTTGTTTTATCTCAAAGATAATTTATGATGGCAGATTATCTCTTTTGGGGGCCATAGCTGCAAGAACAGATTTACAGATTTACCCCATCTGTTTATTACCCTAGCCATCTCTAATCAGAGTTGTCTTGACTTGTATTTGTTATCTTCCTAGGCTTTATTGATTTGCTAATGCAAGTTCATTTAGTTAAGAAAGCAAAATTATAAAGATTATGAAGTCATAAAATATAAAACTGAAGGAAACTTAGCCACTATTTCATCGAATCTTATAGTTTCTTAATGAGTGTTTTTGTGTGTGTGTGTGTGTTTATGTGTAAAGCTCACAGAGATTGGACAACCAATGTCCTAAACACCTACTCTGTGAAGTCAGAATTAACTACTGGGAAACACTGAAGCAAATTGGTGAAGTCAAATATATATCTGCACTGGGTGTAGTGAAAAAATAATGAATACTGTTTTTCTGAAAATAAATAAATTGGAAAAAATACATGCACAATTGTCCATATACACTGAAAAAATATATATATATATCTATTCAGAGAATACATTTATAGTTAGATTTTTCTCATAAATTTATGAGAATAAAAACCAGTTGGTATACTATAAATGAAAACACTGATAAAACCATAAACTATTATATATATATTTTTAAATTTTTTACTTTATAAATATTTTATTTACTGAAATAAAAGTGCTTTGTGTTATTTACAATGGCATTTGTGAATTCTTTCCAGGCTGTTTGTCTTTTAGTAAACTGATTAGTGAATATTTATTTCTCTAAGTAAATCTGGGCAAGTAAATAGTAAGAAGCAACTATGTAATCGCAACACCTGGCTCCAGTATAAAATAGAAGTGCCCTCTACCTCTTCATATTTCCTATCACTTCTCCATTTTGCATTATGCAGGATTTAAGACTTTTACTTTGCATTGAAGGAAATATTTGTCATATTTTTATCTTTTTTCTTCTTTTGTTGCTCTTGTGCTAATAAATGGCATTCCCTATCTAGTAAAATATTCTCATGGTCAAACTGCAGTGACATTGTTACAGCCTTTTTTAATGGTTTATATTGAGGAGGATCATTTGTGTGCATAGAAATGCTCTCAATAAAGCAGTGCACCACAACTCATGCCGTTGGTATACTTGGTAAATTCAAAGGGGTAAGCCAGGAATAAATGTCAACTCTGATCAAACACAGAAAAACAAAGAAGGATTAAAATAATAGACTATTCATTGTTGACAGAATGTTTTTAAGCCCTTTTGAGAGAGACACTGTCTGCTCTCTGTAAATGTCAAACCAAGTAGATGCTATTTCTTGACAGAGTATTGCTTATGAAAGTGTTAAGAAGTTTGTCCATTTGTGGAGCCCTCATGCTTTCCCTTTCAGGGTTTTTCTCTTCTCTCTGTTCTCCCTTTCTCTATCCAAAGCTTACAGATTCCCATATTCCAGACCTCCCAAGCTAAATGACACATTTAGGCATTTACTGAAGGAGTCAAGAGGACACTCCAGGGCTGCGTGTGTGTGTGTGCATCTGTTTGTGTGCCGTGTGCATGTGTGTCTCTGTGCCTGGTGTATGAGAGTTAGACAGCTTTGAGTCCATGTGTGCATGTGCATTTGCAGCAGGGACTCATTCCTCAGGTACTACCAGTAGTTCCCATAACTAACTGTGGACTCTAGAAATAACACAAACATTTTAAATTGTACTTGGAATCCCTTTAATATCTAAGTGTTGGTTTCTGTTCTAGGTTTAGCTGTGTCTTCTGAAGCACACAACACATCTAACCTCTAGTAGCTCAAAATGTAACAATATTTTTAGATATGGCTTTTAAAGAGATAAAGAAAAGTGAGGCATGGTGGGTGGGTCCAAATCCAGATAACTAGCATCCATATAGAGGAACTTAGGCAACAGACAATACACAGACCGAGAGACGACCATGTTAGGACATGGCAAGAAGGCGACCATCTGTGAGACACTGAGAGAGACCTTAGATGAAATAAAACCAGACTATAAGAAAATGCATTTTGCTGTTTAAGCCTCCCAGTCTGTGGTATTTCATGATGGCAGCTCTAGTAAACTAATGAACTTTTTCAAAATATTTTCCTAGTCCAATAAAGTATGTCAAAATATTACATTTTACCTGAAGTCTGCTAAATGTTAACCCCTGCTTTATTTATTCATTGATATTTCATATTTGACCAAACTATAATTTGCTGTAAATTGGCCAAAGCATGCAGTTTTAACTTATCCTTTTTTCTTTTTAATTGTTTTATTTTAACATTTAAATAATTATATATTCAAATGCTGAAATTGGATATAATACAATACATTAAAAGGATTATTCACCATGACCAAGTAGGATTTATTCCTGGGCTACAAGGGTGGTTCAACATCCACAAATTGATCACTATGATATACCACATTAATAAAAGAAATTACAAAAACACATGAACCTCCAAGTACTTGGAGAAAAAGCACTTGACAAAGTAAAACATCTTTTCTTGATAAAAACTCTCTACCATGTAAGGATAGAGGGAATATAACTCAATATCCTAAAAGCCATATGGGAAAAAAGCCCATGGCGAATATCATTCTCAATGGGGAAAAACTGACAGCATTTCCCCTAAGGTCAGGAGCATGGCTGGAATGTTCACTGTCACCATTGTTGTTCAACACAGTCCTAGAAGTCCTGGCCTCAACAGTCAGAAAACAAAAAGAAATGAAAGGCATCTGAATTGGCAAAGAAGATGTCAAACTCTCACTATTCAGACATGACATGATACTCAATGTGGAAAACCCAAAAGACTCCACCCCCAAATTGCTAGAACTCATAAAGGAATTCATCAAAGTCATTGGATATAAAACCAACGCACAGAAATCAGTTGCATTTCTATATACAAACAATGAGACAGAAATGATAGAAATTAAGGAATCAATCCCATTTATAGTTGCACTAAAATCTATATCTAGTAATAAACCTAACAAAAAATAAAAGAATCTTTACTCTGAAAACTATAGAATACTAATTAAGGAAATTGAGGAAGACACAAAGAAATGGAAAAACATTCTGTGCTCATGGATAAAAAGAACAAATATGGTTAAAATGTCTGTGCTACCTAGAGCAATCTACACATTAAATGCAATCTCTATCAAAATACCATCAACCTTTTTCAGAGATCTCGACAAACAATCCTAAAATTTGTTGGAACCAAAAAGGACCCAAATAACCAGAAGAATGCTGAAAAAGAAAACCAAAGTTGGAGGCATCACAAATCTGGACTTCAAGCTCTATTGCAAAGGTGTTATTATCAAGTATGGTACTGCCACAAAAACAGACACATAGATCAGTGGAACAGAATAGAGAGCCCAGAAATGGACCCTCAAGTCTTCTGTGAACTAATCTTTGACAAATCAAGAAAGAATGTTCAGTAGAATAAAGATAGTCTCTTCAATAAATGGTGTTGGGACAATTGTACAGCCACATGCAAAAGAATGAAACTGAGACATTTTCTTACACCATATACAAGAATAGACTCAAAATGGATGAAAAACCTAAATGTGAGACAGGAAACCATCAAAATCCTAGAGGAGAACATAGGCAGCAACTTCTTTGGCCTCAGCCTCAGCAATGTCTTGCTACGCATGTCCCCAAAGGCAAGGGAAACAAATGCAAAAATGAGACCTTAGGACTTCATCAAGATAAAAAGCTTTTGCACAGCAAAGGAAACAGTCAACAAAACCAAAAGACAGCTTACAGAATGGGAGAAGATATTTGCAAATGTCTTATCAGATAAAGGGCTAGTATCCAAAATCTATAAAGAACTTATCAAAGGGAACACTCAAAGAACAGATAATTCAATCAAAAATGGACATAAGTCATGAACAGACGGTTCTGCAAAGAAGACATACAAATGGCCAACAGACACTCAAGTAACTCATACTTAAGTAACTCATATGTAAGTATGAAAAAAGGGTCAACATTAAGGAAATATAAATCATAACTACAAGGAAATGCTACCTCACACCAGTTAGAATGGCTAAAATTAACAACTTGGGAAAATGAAAGATGTTGTGGAGAAAGGGGAACCATCTTACACATTTGATGGGAATGTAAGCTGGTATAGCCACTCTGAAAAAAACTATTGAAGTTCCTCAAAAAGTTAAGTATAGTGCTTCCCTATGTCCCCACAATTGCTCTACTAGGTATTTCCCAAGAGATATAAATACAGTAATTCAAAGGGGCACCTGCACCCCATTGTTTATAGCAATAATGTCCACAATAGTGAAACTATGGAAAGAGCCCAGATGTCCATCAACAGTTGTAAAGAAGACAGTTATCATCAGATTTCACTCATATGTGGAATTTAAGAAACAAAACAGAGGATCATAGGGGAAGGGAGGAAAAAATAATACAATATGTAGTCAGGAAGACAATCCATTAGACTCTTAATCATAGGAAACAAACTGAAGGAATAGGAAACAACTGAAGGTTGCTGGATGGGAGTGGGTTGGGGGATATGGTAGTTGGGTGATGGGCATTGGGGAGAGCACATGATAAAATGAACACTGCATGTTATAGGCAACTGAGGAATAACTGAACTCTAGCCCTGAAACTAATGATATACTAAATGTTAATTAATTGATTTTAAATTAAAGAAATAAATTTACAGGTTGGAAGAGACATGTGTAAGTAGAGACTTTTCCACATATTCATAAATTTTCTAAAGAATGAGTTCTTGTTCCAACCATATATAGTTTGTGTTGGGAGATGCCACTAGCTTACCTGAGGACATCTGTAATGAGCCCACAATGTAAAATAATGTGTAGCTGATAGTTTTTTAAAGGTATCTTGCTAATACTTCTTTTTTTTTAAGATTTTATTTATTTATTTGACAGAGAGAAATCACAAGTAGGCAGAGAGGCAGGCAGAGAGAGAGAGAGGGAAGCAGGCTCCCTGCTGAGCAGAGAGCCCGATGCGGGACTCGATCCCAGGACCCTGAGATCATGACCTGAGCCAAAGGCAGCGGTTTAACCCACTGAGCCACCCAGGCGCCCTCTTGCTAATACTTCTTAAGAATCACTGCAATATTTTATTTGTGCCCAAGATTTTTTTTACAAAAAGGGATATTTTTATAAGAACTTTCCTAATTTTGTTTTAAAACTCCATATTTGGGAGTCTGCTAAATTTTAGAAATATTTTATAACCAGTATCACAGCATAACAGAGATATTATTACATTTAGTCAACATATACTTTTGCACCTGAATTCCTTGAGCAGGGGCCTTTTTAAAAGGGAAAATATTAGGTATGGGTCAGACTTAAGATTTATGATTATAAAACTGTCAAGTACTTTGGACGCAGAAAAGATTATTTTTATAACATGATAAAATTCTCTGTGCTCTTTGTATTAGAAATGATATAAGGGGCACTGGGTGGCTCAGTTAGTTGGGTGACTGACTCTTGATTTGGGCTCAGGTTGTGATCTCAGGGTTGTGAGATTGAGCCCTGTCTAGGGTTCCATGCTTAGTATGGAGCTCTGCCCTTCCCCTGCTGCTTATAAGTATGCACACACTGTCTGGGAAAAAATAAAAAAGGAATGATATGAGAGCTTCCTCAAGTTCTTTGAATATTATTTTGTATAAACTTTCAGTCAATATTGAATTATATTTTAAGCATCCCATCTAATTCTTTGATTTTAACTGAAATGGTTTTATAATGTCAATTGCAAAGTATAATATGTTATAATATTATACAAAGTATAATACAAATTTACAAATATACAAATACAAATAAACAAAATATAAGTATAAATAAATATTATACAAAGTATAATATTTGCTGTTTTTCAATAAAACAATTTTATCATATAAAATTATTTCACTTGGAATTTTATTGGTAGTAACTACAAGTCTTTAACATTTCCAATATATATTCTTATGGTCATATTTTGCATTCAAATATTTATGACATAATGTTTATGTTGATAAATTTGCTTTGATTTCATTGTTGGAATAAATCAAATTTGGTTATAAATTATTTACATATACACTTAGTTTTTAGAATCTAACTTTTATTTAGAATTTTTGTGTTTGTATTTAAAAACTTCATTACTCTCCTTTCTTTGTAGTATATTTATCAGTATTAGATAATCAATTAATTCTGCCTTTACAAAATTAAGTGGGGAGCTTTCCATCATTTTACATGGTATCATATAAAATCAAAATTTCAGATTTTTTAGAGAATCTGATGATATAATGAGTCTGTCCTTTTGGTAGCTTAAACCAAGTCTGCACAAAGATACAGAAGATGAAATATATGATAGAAAGTGATCACAGTCACAAGAGCTAGAGCTAAAGTGTTATGAATAGCATAAGATGGGAACATTTAGTTTCAACAATGCATGGATCATTTACGTGTTGTACATTGATTCTAAATAACCATTGACTGCTAATCATATCCGAGGAAGTGAGGTAGGAAAATATAGTGACATGTGAGCAGAGGGGAGATTATCCTTGGTCTACTTTAAGTTTCAAATTTATTGACATCGTTACTGTATCTTTCTGCCAAATTTTTATTCTTTAATGTACACTCTGCTATTAATTATTCAGGGTTGAAACTCACCTAGTTAGAAATAGAGAAAAGACCTAGTCAGTATCTAAATATATCACTCTTGAATGAGTTGCTTAAGCAGAAGAGAGACCCAGACTATTTGTTAATAATTGAAAATTTGCCACAAAAATTCTCAATGTGCTAACTTCCAGTGTTAATTAAATTTTAAGTAAGAAAATTGCATTAACTGTTTTAGATCACAAGGGCACTATTCAGTCCAACTCATGGCAGTAATTTTCTAACTCTGCCCCAAGGGACTCACTAAAATTAATGACATTTTTAAAGTGCTTATTTTCTTCCTGAAAATTCATAAGAATATTGGGTCAGTAATTATCTAAATTGTATCAGATGACAGTAGCAACATAAAGGAGAAAAGTTCATTGAGAGATTAGGGAGAAATAATTAATTGTAGATTAAAATAGTTGGATTTTTTTTTTTTAATGACCACCTTTGGGTAAACTCTCCTAATATAGACAGTTTATGTCAGATCACATAAATTCCTTTTTTAAAAATTTTTTATTTCTTTTCAGCGTAACAGGATTCATTGTTTTTGCACCACACCCAGTGCTCCCTGCAATACATACCCTCCCTAATACCCTCCATCTGGTTCCCCCAACTTCCCACCCCCCGCCCCTTCAAAACCCTCAGATTGTTTTTCAGAGTCCATAGTCTCTCATGGTTCACCTCCCCTTCCAATTTCCCTCAACTCCCTTCTCCTCTCCATCTCTCCCCTTATGTTATTCCTTATGCTCCACAAATAAGTGAAGCCATATGATAATTGACTCTCTCTGCTTGACTATTTTCACTCAGCATAATCTCTTCCAGTCCCATCCATGTTGCTACAAAAGTTGGGTATTCATCTTTTCTGATGGAGGCATAATACTCCATAGTTTATATGGACCACATCTTCCTTATCCATTTGTCCGTTGAAGGGCATCTTGGTTCTTTCCACAGTTTGGTGACCGTGGCCATTGCCGCTATAAACATTGGGGTACAGATGGCCCTTCTTTTCATTGCATCTGTATCTTTGGGGTAAATACCCAGTAGTGCAATTGCAAGGATCATAGGGAAGCTCTATTTTTAATTTCTTGAGAAATCTCCACACTGTCCTCCAGTGGCTGTACCAACTTGCATTCTCACCAACAGTATAAGAGGGTTCCCCTTTCTCCACATCCTCTCCAACACATGTTGTTTCCTGTCTTGCTAATTTTGGACATTCTAACTGGTGTAAGGTGGTATCTCAATGTGGTTTTAATTTGAATCTCCCTGATGGCTAGTGATGATGAAAATTTTTTCATGTGTCTGATAGCCATTTGTATGTCTTCATTGGAGAAGTGTCTGTTTATATCTTCTGCCCATTTTTTTTATATGATTGCCTGTTTTGCGCGTGTTGAGTTTGAAGAGTTCTTTATACATCCTGAATATCATCCTTTTGTCTGTACTGTCATTTGCAAATATCTTCTCCCATTCCGTGGGTTGCCTCTCTGTTTTGTTGACTGTTTCCTTTGCTGTGCAGAAGCTTTTGATCTTGATGAAGTCCCAGAAGTTCATTTTCACTTTTGTTTCCTTTGCCTTTATAACATATCTTGAAAGAAGTTGCTGTGGCTGATATTGAAGAGGTTACTGCCTATGTTCTCCTCTGGGATTCTGGTATATTCCTGTCTCATGTTGAGGTCTTTTGAGTTTATCATTGTGTACAGTGTAAGAGAATGGTCGAGTTTCATTCATCTACATATAGCTGTCCAGTTTTCCCAGCACCATTTATTGAAGAGACTGTCTTTTTTCCACTGTATATTTTTTGCTGTTTGTTGAAGATTATTTGACCATAGAGTTGAGGGTCCATATCTGGGCTCTCTACTCTGTTCCACTGGTCTATGTGTCTGTTTTTATACTAGTACCATGCTGTCTTGGTGATCATAGCTTTGTAGTAAAGCTTGAAATCAGGTAACGTGATGCCCCCAGTTTTGTTTTTGTTTTTCAACATTTCCTTAGCGATTTGGGGTCTCTTGTGGTTCCATACAAATTTTAGGATTATTTACTCCAGCTCTTTGAAAAATGGTGGAATTTTTATTGGAATGGCCTTAAAAGTATAGATTGTTCTAGGTAGTAGAGACATTTTAACAATGTTTATTCTTCCAATCCAAGAGCATGGAATGGTCTTCCATTTTTTTGATTGTGTCTTCTTCAATTTCTTTCATCAGTGTTCTGTAGTTCCTCGAGTACAGATCCTTTACCTCTTTGGTTAGGTTTATTCCCAGCTATCTTATGGTTCTTGGTGCTATAGTAAATGGAATCGATTCTCTAATTTCCCTTTCTGTATTTTCATTGTTAGTGTATAAGAAAGCCACTGATTTCCGTACATTGACTTTGTATCCTGCCACGTTACTGAATTGCCGTATGAGTTCCAGTAGTTTGGGGGTGGAGTCTTTTGGGTTTTCCATATAAAGAATCATGTCCTTTGAGAAGAGGGAGAGTATGACTTCTTCATTGCCAATTTGGATACCTTTTATTTCTCTCTGTTGTCTGATTGCTGTTGCTAGGACTTCTAATACTATGTTGAACAAGAGTGGTGAAAGTGGGCATCCTTGTCTTGTTCCTGATCTCAATGGGAAGGCTGCAAGCTTTTTCCCATTGAGGATGATATTTGCTGTGGGTCTTTCATAGATAGATTTGATGGGGTTCAGGAATGTTCCCTCTATCCCTATACTTTGAAGCGTTTTAATCAGGAACGGATGTTGGATTTTGTCAAATGCTTTTTCTGCATCAATTGAGAGGACCATGTGGTTCTTCTCTCTTCTCTTATTGATTAGTTCTATCACATTGATTGATTTGTGAATGTTGAACCATCCTTGTAACCAAGAGATGAATCCCACCTGGTCATGGTGGATAAACTTTTTAATGTGTTTTTGGGTCCTGTTTGCTAGGAACTTGTTGAGAACCTTAGCATCCATATTCATCAGTGATATTGGTCTGAAATTCTCCTTTTTGGTAGGGTCTTTGCTTGGTTTGGGGATCAGGGTAATGCTGGCTTCATTGAAAGAGTCTGGAAGTTTTTTTTCTGCTTCAATTTTCTGAAACAGCTTCAGGAGAATAGGTTTTATTTCTTCTTTGAAGGTTTGGTAGAATTCCCCAAGGAATCCGTCAGGTCCTGGGCTCTTGTTTTTTGGGAGGTTTTTGATCACTGCTTCAATCTCATTATTAGATACCAGTCTATTCAGTTTGTCAGTTTCTTCCTGGTTCAATTTTGGTAGTTTATATTTTTCCAGGAATGCATCCATTTCATCTAGGTTGCTTAGCTTATTGGCATATAACTGTTGATAATAACTTCTGATGATTATTTCTACTTCCTTGGTATTAGTTGTGATCTCTCCCTTTTCATTCATAATTTTATGAATTTGGGCTTTCTCTCTCTCTCTTATTTTTTTGGATTAGTGTGGCCAATGGTTTATCGATCTTATTGGTTCTTTCAAAAAACTAGCTTCTAGTTTCATTGATACGTTCCGCTGTATCTCTGGTTTCTACCTCATTGATCTCTGCTCTAATCTTGATTATTTCCCTTCTTAAGTGTGGAGTTGGTTTGATTTGTTGTTGATTATCCAGTTCTTTAAGTTGTAGAGACAGCTGGTGTATTCTGGATTTTTCAATTTTTTTGAGGGAGGCTTGGATGGCTATGTATTTCCCCCTTAGGACTGCCTTTGCTGTATCCCATAGGTTTTGGACCGAAGTGTCTTCATTCTCATTGTTTTCCATGAATTGTTTCAGTTCTTCTTTGATCTCCTGGTTGATCCAAGCATTCTGGAACAAGATGGTCTTTAGCTTCCAGGTGTTTGAGTTCCTTCTGAACTTTTCCTTGTGCTTGAGCTCCAGTTTCAAAGCATTGTGATCTGAGAATGTGCAGGGAATAATCTCAGTCTTTTGGTTTCAGTTGAGTCCTGATTTGTCACCCAGTATGTGGTTTGTTCTGGAGAAGGTTCCATGTGCACTTGAAAAGAAGGAGTATTCTGTTGTTTTAGGATGGAATGTTCTGTATATATCTATGAGGTCCATCTGGTCCAATATGTCATTCAATGCTATTGTTTCTTTATGATTTTCTGCTTTGATGATCTGTTTCTGAGAGAGGCATGTTAAGATCTCCTACTATTAATGTATTCATATCAATATGACTCTTTATCTTGATTAAGTTTTCTTATGTAATTGGCTGCTCCCATATTGGGAGCATAGACATTTACAATTGTTAGATTATCTTGGTGGATAGTCCCTTAAAGAATTATGTAGTGTCCTTCTGTATCTCTGACTACAGTCTTTAGTTTAAAATCTAATTTATCTGATATAAGAATCGCTACCCCAGCCTTCTTTTGAGGCCCACTTGCATGAAAGATGCTTCTCTATCCCTTCACTTTCAGTCTGGGTGTATCTTTAGGTTCAAAATTGGTCTCTTGTAGACAACATATGGATGGGTCCTGTCATTTTATCCAATCTGCAACCCTGTGCCATTTTATGGGCTCATTTAGGCCATTCACATTGAGAATGATTATTGATAGATACGTTTTTATTGACATCGTGTTACCTTTGAAGTCTTTCTTTCTGTAGATTATCTCTATATTTCTGTTCAATGCTATTCTTGGGCTTTTTCCTCTTTTATAGAACCCCCCTTAATATTTCCTGCAGTGTCGGCTTGGTGGTTGCATAGTCTTTTAAGCCTTGCCAATCTTGGAAACTCTTTATCTCTCCATCCATTTTGAATGCCAGTCTTGCTAGATAAAGTATTCTTGGCTGCATTTTATTCTCATTTAGTGCCCTGAATATATCTTGCCAGCCTCTTCTGGCTTGCCAGGTCTCTGTGGAGAGGTCTGACATTATTCTGATGGGCTTTCCTCTGTAAGTAAGGAGCCTCTTTGTCCTAGCAGCTTTCAAGAGATTGTATCTATAACTATGATTCCTCAATTTGACTATCAGGTGCCTTGATTTTTTTTTGGAATCTATAATCTTGGGTGGAGACCTTTCGGCCTCTAGTACATGAATGCTGGTTCCATTCGCAAGATTGAGAAATTTTTCATGAAGGACTTGTTCCACTATATCTTCTAGACTTCTTTCTTTCTCCTCCCCTTCAGGGATTCCAATAATTCTCATGTTGGAATGTTTCATGGCATCATTTATTCCCCTGATTCTGTTTTCGTGGCTTCTAAGCTGTTTGTTCCAGGCTTCCTCTTTATCCTTTCTCTCTATCTGTTTGTCCTCCAGATCACTAATTCTATCTTCTGTCTCAGTTACCCTACCTTTGAGAGAATTTATATTAGATTGGACCTCATTGAGAGCATTGTGAACCTCAGCCCTGGTGGCTTTCAGTTCTTCCCTAACATTGTGAACATTAACCCTGGTGGCTTTCAGTTCTGCCCTACCTAATCAATTCCGTTTGGTCATCCATGGCTTTCTCCAACCTAGCTATTGCCTGGATAATTGTTAGCCTGAATTCTCATTCCGACATATTGCCTATGTCGATAGCTGTTAGCTCTGTTGCAGAGGCCAATCCTCTGTATTTTTCTTCTGTTGGGCATTCTTCCTCCTAGTCATTTTGGTGAGAGATGACTGAATGGATGTAACTGGATGTATCGACCATGGTGCAGTCAAGGTGCACCCTGGAATGCTTCTGAGCAATCAGGATTCCCCACCCAGATGAGAGAAAAAAGAAAAGCAAAAGAAAAAAAGAGTGAGAGAGAGAGAGAGAGGGAAAAAAAGGGAAGATAAATGAGAAGGTTCAGGCCAAATGGGACCCAAGGTAAGATTTATGAAGTATAAAAACAAAAACAGACAAAGAAAAAGACCGATGAAAGTATATGACAAGAGAAAAAAAAATATATATATATGGAAAAAAAGGAAGAACCTTGTCAAAAAGAACCCCAAGTATAATATTTATATACTATCAGGACAATCACAAATACACAGGAAACACTGGCAGAAGAAAAAGATGGGAGAGTGGTTATAAATTCTCAGTGTGGGAGAGGAAGGTTGTTTTGATTCTTCCTGGATGTATCTTGATATTTTTGTTAAAGGACTCAACTTTCCTAAGATAAAGGGGGATTAAAAATTGGTTTACCTATAAGGGTAGCATTGATTGCGGAAAGGGGATTACCTTGAAGTTTAACTCTATATGAATATTAGAAAATAAAAATAAAGAAAGAATAAACTAGATTAAACTAAACTAAAACTTAAAAAATTTAAAAAATAGAAATGCAAAAGAAAAACACAGGTGTATGTATCAAAAAATTCAGGTTAGAAGGTTATTATGGAATTTGATGTACTGGGCATCTCACTGTGATAGTAAATAGGTTAAAAAATTATCTATATATATAAAAAAAAGTGAACCAGAATAATGGGAACAAGTTAAAAATAAAAGTTGTATCTATGAAGTAGTGGTGGTTGTTCTCTTGTAGTCTTTATTTTTTTTCTTTTTTTCTTTCCTGGTTGGTTTTCTGGGGGAGGGGCCTGCCACATTGGTTTTCAGTCAATTATGTTTGGAGTTAAGTCCTCCTGCCCCCCTCAATGGGTTGGGCTCTGAGGAAACCGGTTTTTTCAGGCTTTTGTTCTCTGAAGGCTTTATGTTTGTTCACTTCTTTTCTCTCGCCTTGACTGCTTTTGATGTTTTTTGTAGGTTTAGAGGAAAGCAAACTGCACCGCGACCTCCCTCTCAGAGAGATGCCTCAGCCTGCTCCCCTGTGGGTGCTGCAGAGCCCATATAAATTCCCCCTTGGCTGGTGGCAGAGCAGGTTCTGAGTCGCGGTCCCTGGGGATGCAGGATCTTCTGCTTGTACCCAAAACCATGGTAGCGGTGGCTGTGTGGGAAGCTCAGACTGCCAGAGAGGTTCCAAGCAGCAATCGCACACTGAGATTTTCCCGCTGGCCCATGCTGGGAGTGCCTGGTCTTTCTGGGTCTAAGAGCGCTGGGCTTGCATGCACCTCTCTCAGGGGAGTTTATGGGATGCGTGTGTCTCTGGCTCTGATAGCAAGGCACGGATCTAAGAGTGCAGGGCTGGGCCTTCGCATACATCTCTGTGGGGAGGGTGAGGGGCGCGCGCATCTCAGGCTCAGTTACCACAGCTCGGCATTCTGGGAGGGGCGAGTCTCCCAGCCCCTCACAGGAGCCAGACCCCGCGCATTCTTGGGCATGCTGGCTCAGCACCAGGGGAGGCTGTCCTGGGTGTGGGGACTTAAGCTTCTGTCCCTAGCTGCCCCGATTCCCACAATTTACCCGTGCGATCCTTTGCTCTTTTTGAGTGCTTTCAACCAGACTCCAAGTTAATGCTGGTCCCCAGACGCAGGGCACTCGTATTAGGGGTATTACTTTCCAATTGGTCGCCTCTGGTGACTCCCTCACCCTTTTCTTATCTTCTGATATCAGTCTGATGTTCCACTCTGCTTTACCTTCCCACTGGCATCTTCTGCCCCTGTAGAGATCCAGACGTGTATAATTCTGATCTCAGGCTGATTTCATGGGTGATCGGAGTTCTTTGGTAGGTAATCAGCTCACTTTAGGGTACAGGTTGAAATGACACCTCCTCCTATTTCCCCGCCATCTTGTCCCTCCTCTGAGCACATAAATTCTGATACAGAAGCTCACTGAGTGAAATAGCCACCTTTAATGAAAGAGTTTTGTGTGGAAGGAGATTGATATGGAGTTGACCTATATTACAAAATAACAATTAAAATATAATTTCAGGGAAAATAGCAATAAAATTAATGCTTACTTATTATAAACTCACATATTAAACAGTATCAATGAATGAATATATTAACCAAGATAAAAGAAAGCAATAAATATTTGAAGGATGTCCTAAGCCAGCAATTTTTGTAATTGTAATTTTTGTAAGTAAAAATGGTAATAAAACGTGGAATATAATCAAATAAGCAAGCAAAGAATATACATCCTATGACAATAAAGTTAGAAATGCCATTTCTTCTTAGTCACTAGTAAATTAAGGTGTTAAAGAGGTTTTAAGTCAAGATTTGATGATAAGCAATCTGCAACTGTCTCTATAAATATAAAAAATAATTATTCTTCCTGTCATTCTTTGCCTCTGTGCATAGTCTTAAAGTGCAAAAAAAAACAAAAACAAATATACAGATATTACCATTTAATAAATACCAACATATTTTCTTCTATTCTTTAGCTTTTATCACGGTTGCTATGAACTTTGCAGTATATTCTTCTCTAACTGAAGTTTGTAAAAATCTGTGGGGTGTTGCCTATGTACAGTTCCTCTTAAAATATTTTTTCTGCTCTGTCTCTCCGCATTTTTACATACTCCAATTTTACTGGTATTATTTTTTTTTCAACGTGTCCCATATTGGTCTTACACTCTTTTATGTAATTTCCAAATCTTTTATTTTCCTTAAGATGCACCTAGGGCATTTTCTTCTTCCTGCTTTCTAATTCACCTGTTTCCTTTTCAGTTCTCTCTAATTGAAATTAAGATATGTTGGGTTCTTGATTTTGGTTTTTGAATATTCAGTTGTAGAATCAGTATGGTTTATCTTTCTATAGTTGCCAATTATTTTTAAAAATATTTTCTTTAACATGTTAATAATTTATTTCACAGTCAGTATTGATTTTCTCAATAATCTGGATGACCAACTCGTCTATTTTTTAAACTTTTTTTTTGTGCCACTCCCCTTGTTATCTTAGCAGGTTATCATTATTATTATTATTATTATTATTATTCCTGGTTATTTTGTCTTCGTTTTTTATCCTTAGAAATGATAGAGGTAATTTGAGACTCTGGTAAATGTTAGCTTACTTTTGGTTCTGACCAGCTTGCTAGTTAGTGGAAGCTCATTTTACTTAACCCAGTGGCTGCACTGTTTCAGATGTGGACTTAAGTTTTCTCTGGAGGCTAGCTTGCATCCAGGAAGATTTGTGCAGGGCAAATTTTCTTAATTTTTCGGAGATATGGCTTTCCATTAGGCAAAATTATCATATGTTTCTGCTGTGATGATTGTAGTCATATATCACCTTTTTTCACATAGTGGAATTCTGCTTTTCTTAGATGCAAAAATTTCAGAATGTTAGATGCTGCTTAACTGTGATATTTTAGGTTATGTTTCCAAGGTATATCCTTTGTATACTGCAGTTTGATGGTAAAGAAGAGAAGACATAAGACTTATACATGCAATCAGAGAACAGTGTTTGTTTTTTCTTTTCTTACATTCTATAATTTCAAGCTTCAGGCATAGTTGTTCCATAACCCTCATCAAATGCATCCCCTTAAAATATGTTAATAATGTGTATTTTGCTATTTCTTCACTTACTCATTGGGTCAACCTAAAAATTCTTATTTAATTCTTCTTACGGTTTGCCTTTGATTTTTTTTTTAATTTTAATTTTTATTTTATTTTATTTTTTCAGTGTTCCAAGAGTCATTGTTTATGCACCACACCCAGTGTTCCATGCAATACATACCTCAAAACAAAATGCAGTCTTCTTGGCTCTAATATTACATGACTATACCTTATTTAATTTCTCTTTTTCTCCTGTATGTTTGTATAATCAATATTTTTTCTAATTTCCAACTTAAATGACTTTTTCTGAGTTACTCAAAGTGATTATATGCTTTCTTAATATTCTTTTTATTTTTTACAATAAATTTCATTTTTTCTATTTTTCTATTTCTATTGTATTCTATATGATAAAATTATGTATTTAATGTATATATAATATATGTAATTATGTAATCAAATATGTATGTTATATAGCATATGATATGCAATATGTGCATATATAATGTATCATAATATACTATATTTATGTAGTATATACTGATATGAATGTTTTAAATTAGGAGAACAGAAAATTTTAATCAAATTGATATTTTAGTGACTTTTCTGGATATATGTACTTTCTCTATACTCCTGCATTTTCTTATTCTGTTTTTTATTTTTGTTAAATAGTTTATATTTTTTAAAAAGCATATATATGTATATATATACATATATATATGTATATGAAAATACTAGTACTATAATAACCCATTTCCCATGATGGTAAATGTAAATGTGTAAACAAAAAGTTTGACTAAAAAAATTCACCAATTTGCTGTTCACAGTTTTGGATATCTTCGTGGTAGTCATTCCTGCCCTGTCCTTGCCAAATTTCAGAAAGCCTCTTCTCATGTTGATAAAGCAATACTCATTCTGTTCTGAAGGGAAGCAACGCATCTTCTAGGTGGTAGGCATTTTTTCCCCACAAGCCTCTTTCCTAAGAATAGATTGGAAAATAGTGATTATAATAAGGACTCAACATTTAACAAAACCTACCTTGAGAGACTTAGAAAAAGATTCTAGCATTTCTTTGTGACTTTGATCTCCGTTTTTCACTTTTTTATGAAGAATCTGGCCTAAAATTAAGTTGAATCAAAAGAGAACATCATGAAGATGGCGGAGAAGTAGCAGGCTGAGACTACCTCAGCTAGCAGGAGATCAGCTAGAGAGCTTATCTAAAGATTGCAAACACCTGCAAATCCATCGGCAGATCGAAGAGAAGAACAGCAATTCTAGAAACAGAAAAACAACCACTTTCTGAAAGGTAGGACTGGCGGAGAAGTGAATCCAAAGCGACGGGAAGAGAGACCCCGGGGGGGAGGGGCCGGCTCCCGGCAAGCGGCGGAGCAACGGAGCACAAAATCAGGACTTTTAAAAGTCTGTTCCGCTGAGGGACATCGCTCCGGAGGCTAAACCGGGGCGAAGCCCACACGGGGTCGGCATGACCTCAGGTCCCGCGGGGTCACAGAAGGATCGGGGGTGTCTGAGTGTCGCAGAGCATGCGGTTATTGGAACGGGAAAGCCAGCTGCAGAGACAGAGCCGACAGTAAGCTCGCAGCTCGGAGTTGCCTTGAACCGGTCGCAAGCTTGGTGAGCTCGGAGCGTGGCCGGAGGTTAGGCAGACGCGAGTTACCAGGAGCAGTTCGCTGAGGGCGCACAGGGGAGCGGGGCCCTGGGCTCTCGGCTCCTCCGGGCCGGAGACCAGGAGGCCGCCATTTGTATTCCCGTCCTCCGGAACTCTACGGAAAGCGCTCAGGGAACAAAAGCTCCTGAAAGCAAAGCCGAGCAGATCACTCAGCCCCGGCCCCTGGTAAGGGCTGTGTAATTCCGCCTGGGGCAAAGACACTTGAGAATCACTACACCAGGCCCCTCCCCCAGAAGATCAACAAGAAATCCAGGCAAGACCAAGTTCACCTACCAAGGAGTGCAGTTTCAATACCAAGGAGAGAGCAGCAGAATTCCAGAGGAGGAGAAAACAAACCACGGAACTCATGGCTTTCTGCCAGTGATTTTTTAGTCTTGCAGTTAATTTATTTTTTTTTCTTTTTCATTTTTTTTCTCTTCTTCTGCTAAAATTTTTTATAATTTTACCCTTTTCTTTTTTAACGTTTTTTAACTAGATTATCTAATATATATATATTTTGCTTTTTTATACTTTTCTTTATTCATTTTCTTTTTTTTTAATTCTTTTTTTTTCTTTCTTTCTTTTTGAACCTCTTTTTATCCCCAAATCAGAAGAGATCCTAATCTCTTCAATCTTTTTTTTTCTTAACTCTTTTTTAAATTCTTGATTGAATTTTTAATTCAATCTCTTTTTTTTAATTCTTTTTTTCTTTTTTTCTTTCTTTCTTTTTGAACCTCTTTTTATCCCCAAATCAGAAGAGATCCCAAACAGAAGAGATTGGGAGATCCCAATCAGAAGAGATTGGGAGATCCCAATCAAAGGAGATCCCAATCAGAGGAGATCCCTCACCCAATCGTGAGGGGCGAGAAATCCCCCCACATGATTTGGGATCTCTTCTGATTTGGTTAAAGCATATTTTCCTGGGATTGTTGCCACCCTTTTAGTATTTTACTTGCTCCCTCATATACTCTTAGCTGGACAAAATGACAAGGCGGAAAAATTCACAACAAAAAAAAGAACAAGAGGCAGTACCGAAGGCTAGGGACCTAATCAATACAGACATTGGTAATATGTCAGATCTAGAGTTCAAAATGACAATTCTCAAGGTTATAGCCGGGCTTGAAAAAGGCATGGAAGATATTAGAGAAACCCTCTCCAGAGATATAAAAGCACTTTCTGGAGAAATAAAAGAACTAAAATCTAACCAAGTTGAAATCAAAAAGGCTATTAATGAAGTTCAATCAAAAATGGAGGCTCTCACTGCTAGGATAAATGAGGCAGAAGAAAGAATTAGCGATATAGAAGACCAAATGACAGAGAATAAAGAAGCTGAGCAAAAGAGGGACAAACAGCTACTGGACCATGAGGGGAGAATTCGAGAGATAAGTGACACCATAAGACGAAACAACATTAGAATAATTGGGATTCCAGAAGAAGAAGAAAGAGAGAGGGGAGCAGAAGGTATACTGGAGAGAATTATTGGGGAGAATTTCCCCAATATGGCAAAGGGAACGAGCATCAAAATTCAGGAGGTTCAGAGAACGCCCCTCAAAATCAATAAGAATAGGCCCACACCCCGTCACCTAATAGTAAAACTTACAAGCCTTAGTGACAAAGAGAAAATCTTGAAAGCAGCCCGGGAAAAGAAGTCTGTAACATACAATGGTAAAAGTATTAGATTGGCAGCTGACTTATCCACAGAGACCTGGCAGGCCAGAAAGAGCTGGCATGACATTTTCAGAGCACTAAACGAGAAAAACATGCAGCCAAGAATACTATATCCAGCTAGGCTATCATTGAAAATAGAAGGAGAGATTAAAAGCTTCCAGGACAAACAAAAACTGAAAGAATTTGCAAACACCAAACCAGCTCTACAGGAAATACTGAAAGGGGTCCTCTAAGCAAAGAGAGAGCCTACAAGTGGTAGATCAGAAAGGAACAGAGACAATATACAGTAACAGTCACCTTACAGGCAATACAATGGCACTAAAATCATATCTCTCAATAGTTACCCTGAATGTTAATGGGCTAAATGCCCCAATCAAAAGACACAGGGTATCAGAATGGATAAAAAAACAAAACCCATCTATATGTTGCCTCCAAGAAACTCATTTTAAACCCGAAGACACCTCCAGACTTAAAGTGAGGGGGTGGAAAAGAATTTACCATGCTAATGGACATCAGAAAAAAGCAGGAGTGGCAATCCTTATATCAGATCAATTAGATTTTAAGCCAAAGACTATAATAAGAGATGAGGAAGGACACTATATCATACTCAAAGGGTCTGTCCAACAAGAAGATCTAACAATTTTAAATATCTATGCCCCCAACGTGGGCGCAGCCAACTATATAAACCAATTAATAACAAAATCAAAGAAACACATCAACAATAATACAATAATAGTAGGGGACTTTAACACTCCCCTCACTGAAATGGACAGATCATCCAAGCAAAAGATCAACAGGGAAATAAAGGCCTTAAATGATACACTGGATGAGATGGACATCACAGATATATTCAGAACATTTCATCCCAAAGCAACAGAATACACATTCTTCTCTAGTGCACATGGAACATTCTCCAGAATAGATCACATCCTCGGTCCTAAATCAGGACTCAACCGGTATCAAAAGATTGGGATCATTCCCTGCATATTTTCAGACCACAATGCTCTGAAGCTAGAACTCAACCACAAGAGGAAGTTTGGAAAGAACACAAATACATGGAGACTAAACAGCATCCTTCTAAAGAATGAATGGGTCAACCGGGAAATTAAAGAAGAATTGAAAAAAATCATGGAAACAAATGATAATGAAAATACAACGGTTCAAAATCTGTGGGACACAACAAAGGCAGTCCTGAGAGGAAAATATATAGCGGTACAAGCTTTTCTCAAGAAACAAGAAAGGTCTCAGGTACACAACCTAACCCTACACCTAAAGGAGCTGGAGAAAGAACAAGAAAGAAACCCTAAGCCCAGCAGGAGAAGAGAAATCATAAAGATCAGAGCAGAAATCAATGAAATAGAAACCAAAAAAACAATAGAACAAATCAACCAAACTAGGAGCTGGTTCTTTGAAAGAATTAATAAAATTGATAAACCCTTGGCCAGACTTATCAAAAAGAAAAGAGAAAGGACCCAAATAAATAAAATCATGAATGAAAGAGGAGAGATCACAACTAACACCAAAGAAATACAAACTATTATAAGAACATACTATGAGCAACTCTACGCCAACAAATTTGACAATCTGGAAGAAATGGATGCATTCCTAGAAACATATAAACTACCAAAATTGAACCAGGAAGAAATAGAAAGCCTGAACAGACCCATAACCAGTAAGGAGATTGAAACAGTCATTAAAAATCTCCAAACAAACAAAAGCCCAGGGCCAGATGGCTTCCCGGGGGAATTCTACCAAACATTTAAAGAAGAACTAATTCCTATTCTCCTGAAACTGTTCCAAAAAATAGAAATGGAAGGAAAACTCCCAAACTCATTTTATGAGGCCAGCATCACCTTGATCCCCAAACCAGACAAGGATCCCATCAAAAAAGAGAGCTATAGACCAATATCCTTGATGAACACAGATGCGAAAATTCTCACCAAAATACTAGCCAATAGGATTCAACAGTACATTAAAAGGATTATTCACCACGACCAAGTGGGATTTATCCCAGGGCTGCAAGGTTGGTTCAACATCCGCAAATCAGTCAATGTGATACAACACATCAATAAAAGAAAGAACAAGAACCATATGATACTCTCAATAGATGCTGAAAAAGCATTTGACAAAGTACAGCATCCCTTCCTGATCAAAACCCTTCAAAGTGTAGGGATAGAGGGCACATACCTCAATATCATCAAAGCCATCTATGAAAAACCCACTGCAAATATCATTCTCAATGGAGAAAAACTGAAAGCTTTTCCACTAAGGTCAGGAACACGGCAGGGATGTCCATTATCACCACTGCTATTCAACATAGTACTAGAAGTCCTAGCCTCAGCAATCAGACAACAAAAGGAAATTAAAGGCATCCAAATCGGCAAAGAAGAAGTCAAATTATCACTCTTCGCGGATGATATGATACTCTATGTGGAAAACCCAAAAGACTCCACTCCAAAACTGCTAGAACTTATACAGGAATTCAGTAAAGTGTCAGGATATAAGATCAATGCACAGAAATCAGTTGCATTTCTCTACACCAACAACAAGACAGAAGAAAGAGAAATTAAGGAGTCAATCCCATTTACAATTGCACCCCAAACCATAAGATACCTAGGAATAAACCTAACCAAAGAGGCTAAGAATCTATACTCAGAAAACTATAAAGTACTCATGAAAGAAATTGAGGAAGACACAAAGAAATGGAAAAATGTTCCATGCTCCTGGATTGGAAGAATAAATATTGTGAAAATGTCTATGTTACCTAGAGCAATCTACACATTTAATGCAATTCCTATCAAAGTACCATCCATCTTCTTCAAAGAAATGGAACAAATAATTTTAAAATTTATATGGAACCAGAAAAGACCTCGAATAGCCAAAGGGATATTGAAAAACAAAGCCAAAGTTGGTGGCATCAAAATTCCGGACTTCAAGCTTTATTACAAAGCTGTCATCATCAAGACAGCATGATACTGGCACAAAAACAGACACATAGACCAATGGAATAGAATAGAGAGCCCAGAAATAGACCCTCAACTCTATGGTCAACAAATCTTCGACAAAGCAGGAAAGAATGTCCAATGGAAAAAAGACAGCCTCTTCAATAAATGGTGTTGGGAAAATTGGACAGCCACGTGCAGAAAAATGAAATTGGACCATTTCCTTACACCACACACAAAAATAGATTCAAAATGGATTAAGGACCTCAATGTGAGAAAGGAATCCATCAAAATCCTTGAGGAGAACACAGGCAGCAACCTCTTTGACCTCAGCCGCAGCAACATCTTCCTAGGAACATCGCCAAAGGCAAGGGAAGCAAGGGCAAAAATGAACTTTTGGGATTTCATCAAAATCAAAAGCTTTTGCACAGCAAAGGAAACAGTTAACAAAACCAAAAGACAACTGACAGAATGGGAGAAGATATTTGCAAACGACATATCAGATAAAGGACTAGTGTCCAAAATCTATAAAGAACTTAACAAACTCAACACCCAAAGAACAAATAATCCAATCAAGAAATGGGCAGAGGACATGAACAGACGTTTCTGCAAAGAAGACATCCAGATGGCCAACAGACACATGAAAAAGTGCTCCATATCACTCGGCATCAGGGAAATACAAATCAAAACCACAATGAGATATCACCTCACACCAGTCAGAATGGCTAAAATCAACAAGTCAGGAAATGACAGATGCTGGCGAGGATGCGGAGAAAGGGGAACCCTCCTACACTGTTGGTGGGAATACAAGCTGGTGCAACCACTCTGGAAAACAGCATGGAGGTTCCTCAAAATGTTGAAAATAGAACTGCCCTATGACCCAGCAATTGCACTACTGGGAATTTACCCTAAAGGTACAAACGTAGTGATCCAAAGGGGCACGTGCACCCGAATGTTTATAGCAGCAATGTCCACAATAGCCAAATTATGGAAAGAACCTAGATGTCCATCAACAGATGAATGGATCAAGAAGATGTGGTATATATACACAATGGAATACTATGCAGCCATCAAAAGAAACGAAATCTTGCTATTTGCGACAACATGGATGGAACTAGAGCGTATCATGCTTAGCGAAATAAGTCAAGCGGAGAAAGACAACTATCATATGATCTCCCAGATATGAGGGAGTGGTGATGCAACATGGGGGCTTAAGTGGGTAGGAGAAGAATCCATGAAACAAGATGGGATAGGGAGGGAGAGAAACCATAAGTGACTCTTAATCTCACGAAACAAACTGTGGGTTGCTGGGGGGAGGGGGGTTGGGAGAAGGGGGGTAGGGTTATGGACATTGGGGAGGGTATGTGCTTTTGGGTAAATTGGAAGGGGAGATGAACCATGAGAGACTATGGACTCTGAAAAACAATCTGAGGGGTTTGAAGTGGCGGGGGGGTGGGAGGTTGGGGTACCAGGTGGTGGGTATTATAGAGGGCACAGCTTGCATGGAGCACTGGGTGTGGTGAAAAAATAATGAATACTGTTTTTCTGAAAATAAATAAATTGGAAAAAAAAAAAAAAAAAGAGAACATCATGTTGCTTAAAAAATATGTAAGAATTATCTTTTTTTAAAAGATTTTATTTATTTATTTGACAGAGAGAGACATAGCAAGAGAAGGAAAAGAAGCAGGAGCAGTGGGAGAGGGAGAAGCAGGCTTCCTGTCAAGCAGGGAGCCCGACTCCTGGCTGATCCCGGGACTCTGGGATCATGACCCAAGCCACAGGCAGAAACTCAATGATTGAGCCACCCAGGCACCCCTGTAGGAATTATGTTACATTAATACTCATTTCCAGGGCACCTGGGTGGCTCAGTCAGTTAAGCACCTACCTTCAACTTAGGTCATGATCTCAGGGTCCTGGGATCCAGTCCCACATCAAGCTCCCTGCTCAGGGGTAAGCCTGCTTCTCCCTCTTCCTCTGCATGCCGCTCCCCTTGTTTGTTCTCTTTCTCTGTCAAATAAAGAAATGAAATCTTTGGGAAAAAATACTCATCTTCATGCATTAATTCAGCATCAACAGAGGGCTTTATAATTTTTACCTGTATATCCAAAATGATAACATGGTTCACATCCCTTACGTGAGAAAAGATTTGCAGTTTTATTTTCCTTTTCTTTCTATACTTTTTAAATAAGTACGGGCTAATAGCAGGTGCTACAATCTTATTATCAGCATTTGGTAACAAAATTAAGAAGTGGGGAATTTTAAGAATTATTGAGCACCGTGGGGCAGATTTTATCCTAGCACATGGGCAATTAGCATGTACAACTAGTAACTTTAATGGGAGTTGTGTAGCTAACCTGGAAATTTTCACAATGTATCAGTGCACAGTTATATGGTACAGGTGTTTAATTTTTGATGGAACTAAAATAAGAGCTGAATTAATTAAAAGATCAAAGAAAAAAACCTTATCACTTCCTTGAACATGTAGGAAGATCCAGAAAACAAATTTTTAAGTTACATTTGGTACAGATGAAAATATTTCATTAAAAGAATAAGATTCTATCAAACAAATCTTAGATCTATCTAATATATTGAATTTGGCCTATAAATATGTTGCTTTATTTCTTTTTAATAATACAAAGAAGCTCTTTGAAGCTGTTATGTTATTTTGAAATGTGTGATTCAATTTCCACAGTTGTTAATATTTTATTATTGTAAATTCTATAGAGCAACAACAAAGTCTTTCTAAATCTCTTTTAAATTAGTATGTCCTTAATAAAATGCATTTGATACACCAAGGGATGTGCCTCAGTGAGACCAACAGACACAACTTGGTAGAATGTTTATTCTAGCTTTTCTAGTTAGTCTTATCCAAGAATTATTGCCAGTGAGAAAAAATAATCTAAGTGAATATGCATCTATCATGAAGTAACTTCGTGATACTTTTGGTTTTTCTTGCTAGACACTTTTATTCAGCTGTCATTTTGCAATATATTGCTTAGGTGCCTCCTGGATGAATGCTGTTTCTGAGTGCACTCCCTGTGTTATCCTATGACAATGGCTGAGACTTTGTTTTTAGCATTTTAGAATTTATTTCAATATTTTGTATTTCTCAGTTTTCTGGGAAATTATATTCCTAATTGATTTTCTAACAAGAAAATTTTAAAAAACACATTACCATGTATTTAATGTTTTTTTAAGAAGGACATTTGTGGATTTTACCTTCATTAGGAATGTGTGATTCTAGGTGGTGAGACAAAACTAATTCGGTCATTCTTATGCTTCTCATTCTGAAAATTACTCTAAGTATTGATCAGTTAGAAAATACTGTCTGTTGTAGATTATTTGTAGAATTTTG
The DNA here is from genome assembly GCF_020171115.1 of Neogale vison. NCBI lineage: Eukaryota > Metazoa > Chordata > Mammalia > Carnivora > Mustelidae > Neogale > Neogale vison. The sequence continues at coordinate 172,333,864 of NC_058092.1, read as the reverse complement.
AATGCTTACATTCCTCTTACAAATCACAGAATCTCAGATTCTCTGAACTTCTGTTTTCTAGGATAAAGTAGGACTAATGTATAAAGTAATAATAGTACTCATGATAGTGAGAGATAAAGGATGCACTGTGTTTGCCATTAAAACTAATCAGTAAACACTGGGTTCTCTTCTCGGTTTCCTCATACTTAAGCATAGTTACAGAATAATTGGGGTGGAATAAAGGGCTGGTAAACATACACACTTTAGTGTCCCCAAAACAAAGATTCTCTTTTGCCAGACTTGGGCTGATGCACATGGTCTCTTGACCTTAAGTTGAGAAATGTGCCTTGGAAATGAGATGCTATTGTATTTAAAGATGGTTGATGATCAGCACTGTAGAATTGCTATGAAGATGGGCAAAAGCCCAATACTATGGATGTTCTACTTATAGCAAGTTAAAATAGGTATTTTAAAAAGTCCATTTTATAAGTATGTGTTATTTCCTAAACAATCAATACTCACACCTTATTTTACTGAGTCACTTTTTCTTTATTTTATATCCTTGTTTCTAACACTACTTTTTTTGATTGAGCAAATAAAACCAGATCACCTTCATATAAAAACTTATGTTTATCAACACATAATTTTTTCAAAATTAACTAAATATTAGAAAAGGAATAATTTGTTTCTGTACTTTACATATATAGCGAGGTGTAGAAAAAATTGTGTATAAAAAATAAATAAATGATGTATTTACTTCTATGCTCCTTAAAATACCTGTTTATCATTCAAAGAAATAATTTAGGAAAATAGTGTCTCTACTAGAAATTATTAAGTAAACCATGCAAAAAATATTTAGGGTATAGAACAATTACTTTTTTTAATGGAATCTTACTCTTTCTCTCTCTCTCTCTCTCACACACACACACACACACACACACACACACAAGTGAAGACAATTTAAATAACTATCCAAAAGTACTCAATGGAAATATATCCTCTTATTATTTTATTTTTTTAAAACTATTCATTTCTGGTAATTTACATGACTCTGTCTTTCTTCTTCACAATTGCATAGGTAAACCTTTTTTTTGTTTTCTTTTGGTATTAAAATAACAAATTTTATATGCTATCTTTGGGAATAATTTAGTAGAAATATCAAGAATAGTAAATTCGATAATATGTACCTAGTTTTCTACTAGCAAGATATACACCTGAATTAAATATATCAAATTTTGTACATTTGTTTTTATTATGTTATAAATACCATGCCCATTATAAAAATATGAATTCTGATGCTTTTTTGCTTTCACAAATTACAAATGCTAGTAATTTGAGTCATTCATGATCCTTGGCACTCAACATCTGCTCTATTCTGATAACAATGTTATGAAAAATCCAGCTGAGTACTCAAAAATATTATTCATATTAAGACAGAATTAGTAAGGTTTAAGTGTTTGACATACAGTTAGTTGCTTAATGGTGTTTTATAAAGTAACATAAGTTCCTTTTATTTTGAAGTAGTATTGATTGCTTTAAATTTATTTCTGCAGGTGATTAGTATTGTACTCTGCCTATCTACATGCTTAATGTATATTGTGTGTGCACGTATGTATGCATTTTCATGTGTGTATGTGCATGTGCGCCTGCATGCACACACACGCACATCCACAGTGTACTGTCATTTTTCTTTTCATCTATTATTGTTAAAGATTTTAAAGTCTTTTCAGCAAAATATCTTGGAGAGGAAATAAGAGTAGTTTTTTGGCTATTCTCACCACAATATTCCTTAAAATCTAAACAAAATACATGTTTCAGTGAAAGTTAAATGGGTCTGCAAACTGCATTCTTGGATTGACCTCTTCCTCAGAAGAAATAGTTGTCACAACCCGACTTAAAAGCTGACAACTCCATAAGCTGTTGCATGTTAAGGATGTAATGGTCTCTGTACACTAGTTTACCACATAAGTTTTTTCCTACAATATGCAGTTTCCGAAAACCTAAGAAACACTTTATATTTTGACCTTTTAAAAAATGTATGCAATGTCCTTACTTGCCTTCTACCCTGGTTTCAGTTTTTTTTAAAGTGAATGTGATGATTTAGAAAAGTACAAAAATTAGATGTGAATTTGTCTATCAGTCTATTAATTCCATTCAGAAAGGATTCTATAGAAATCCTAATGATCATTCATTTAGAGTCTAGTGTTTTCACTCACTGAAGTTTTCTTTGAATTTCTATTTCTTTCCCTGTAAAACACTTAGGAAGGAACATTTGGAGATTAGAATTCTGACACCATCAGAACTTAAAATATGTTTAACATTCTCTTTTTCTTTTATATGGTAAGCATAGGAGCCAAGGGCAGGTCTTCCAAAATGTGCCACAGTGGCATATTGATTATTTTGAACTGAAACTATTACAGACCCTCTTTTGTACCCTGAAAGCAGGAAATAAATCTTCCATGTGAAAGGTACACTCCCTATACTAAGAAGAAAAAAGGTATCCTTAAATCTATAAAGCCACGAATGCTGTGGAAACAAACCTAGTTCCTTTTTTACTAATCTACTAACTCAGTTTAAATTCCATTTAGAATTCCTTATAATTAAATCTCCCAAGCATTGTTTTCTTTGTCCTGTCAATTCCTCAACAAATTTATTGTCTCCTTTTATAAAAAGTATTTCTTTGGGTCTCAATTTTATTATTGGGCCTCCAATAATAAAACTTTGCCTTTTTTCATCCTGTGAATTTGTTTTATGTAAATTTAATTCTTAGTCCATCTAGAAGATCTTGAGGGGTAGAGGAGGAATTTTTCTTCTTCTACGTAAGGGCATGTTGTTTTTCCTAAATCCACATGAAAGTAGCTCAGGGCACTTCTCTTCTTATTACTCCTTCTACCTGAGTCTCTTAAAGCAGTTTTATTTTTATGCTGTGTTCCTGCAGGGCTAGAATCAGGTTTTAGAGTATACTAGTTGCTAGAGAAACGAAATCAAGTTTAAAGGGAATTACTGACTATCATCCTTTTTTAAAGTTTTATTTATTATTAAAATATTCTTTACGTATTATAAAATTTACCCTTTTAAAGCAGAAAATTCAGTGGTTTTTAGTTATTTATAAGGTATACAATCATCACTGCTCTCTAATTACAGAACATATTCATCACTCCGAAAAGAAACGCGGGACCTGTTAGTGGCTCACAGTCCTTGTCGACTACCAACCTGCTTTCTGTTTCTATGGATTTGCCTATTCTGAATCTTTTATATAATTTGAATCATACATTATATGACATCTAGCGTCTGGATTCTTAAACCTGACACAATGTGTCTAGAGTTTATCCATGTCGTACCCTGGATCAGTGTTTCATTTTCTTTATGGTGTTTTCCACTGTATGGATAATACCAAGTCTTAGCAACACAGTTGATGGATGTTTAGGTTATTTCCACACTTTGGATTTTGGACCAACGCCGCTGTGAATACCATGTACAAGTTTTGTGTCCACCTGTGTTTTCAATTCTCTTCAATATGCATCTAGAAGAGGGATCACTGGGCCATACATTAACTCAATGTTTAATTTTGGAGAAACTGGTGACCTGTTTTTCAAAGCAGCTACATCATTTTACATTTGCATCAGCAGTGTCTGAGGATTCCAAGTTCTCTATATCCTTCTAATATTTGTTATTGTCTGTCTTTTTTATTGTAGCCATCCTAATGGATCTCACTGTGGTTTTGAATTATGTTTTCCTATGACTGATGATGTAAACCACTTTTTCTTGGGCTTACTGTCAATTTGTGTATTTTCTCTGCAGAAGTGTTTATTTAAAACCTTTGCCCATATTCCCATTGTTTATTTTTTAATTGGGTTGTCATTTATGTATGAATTTTGAGAGTTCTATTTTCTTTTTTTTATGATTTTATTTATTTATTTGAGAGAGAGAGAAAGAGAGCAAGCATAAGAGGAGAGAGATCAGCAGGGAGTCTGATGTGGGACTTGCTCCCAGGACTCCGGGATCATGACCTGAGCCGAAGGCAGTCGCTTAACCAACTGAGCCACCCAGGCGCCCCTGAGAGTTCTATTTTCTAAATAATAAATAGATTCTTATCAGGTTTATGATTTATGAATATTTCCCCCATTTTGTGGGTTATCTTTTCATTTATTTTATAGTGCCACTTGAAGTACAAAAGTTTTTATTCTGGTGAAGTCATTTCACTTGTTTTTCTTTTACTGCTGTGCCTAAAGGTGCCATGTCTAAGAATCATTACCTGATCCAAGGTCATGAAGATTTATAAGTTTTAATAGTTTTAAGATTTGAGCTCTTACATTTAGGTATTTGATTCAATGCTAGTTAATTTTGTATATGCTATCAGATAACGATCCAACTTTATTCTTTTCAATGTGGATGACAAGATGTCTCAGCACTGTTTGCTGGGGAGACTATTCTTTCCTCCATTTTATTTCTGTTCCTTACACTGGAAAATCACAATTTTCCCTTTCAGACAAGCAGAGGCACTCTTCTGCCAGCTCAGATATTCTGTGAACTTTTTACGGTAACTGTTATACTTTTCAACTTCATAATTTTTATGTTTTTTTCTATAATTTCTATCTCTTTATCAGTTATTCTCTCTTTAGTGAGACAGCATCTTGTACTTTCCTTTAGTTCTTTAAAAATTGTTTCCTGTATCTTTGAAAATATTGAAAATTGCCAATTTAACAATTTTTGCCTCATTAGACCAATAGCTGTGTTTCCTTAGGGACCATTTGTTTAATGTTTTATTTTCTGTGTGCACCATACTTTCTTGTTTCTTTTCTCACTCTTTTTTTTTTTTTTTTTTTTTACTGAGGACATGACATCTCATACAATATAATGTGGCAATTCTAGAAAATGGATTCTCCTCATCCTTATATTTTGTTGTTGCAGTTTCATTTGTTGTTGTAGTTGTTGATTTGGTTTGTTTAGTGACTTCCCTGAACTAATTCTGTTAAATCTGTATCCCTTGTCACACAGATTTGCTGAATTCTTCCCACCATTAGCTTAGTGGTCAACAATGAATGGACATGGATTTCATTAATATCTGCATCCAGCAGGTCTCCCAATGTCTGCCAACTAGTATGTGTACGTGGTGGGATGTGTTTGCAACATCCATCCAAGCTGAATATTTTGTCTGCTCTTGCCTTGGCTTAACCATTTTTCTTGAATAAATTATTCCTATATTTTTACAAACCATTAATTTCTAGTGCTAGTCTACATCTTCATCTTAGCCTTCCCTTTCCAAGAGTCCAGAGCCTCAAGTTCAGCCAGAGGTGAACACATACAGCCTTCTCACATCTTTTCTTTGCTTGCACACAGCTCTCCAATAGACTTACATGTGTGTCACATTCTTAGTTCCCAGAAATACTTATGCCATTGCCCTAGAAATAAGAAAGGTACTCACAGATGGGACACAAAAATGTATATGCCTTTTTCCCTTGTGAAAGGATGGGGCTATAAATAATCCATGGAAATTCTGTGTTGTAGCAGAAAGTGACTGGTGCAGGGCTGACAGAAGAACAGCTGTGTGAGAGGTTTTATAGAAGCAGATGCTGGGGCTCTAGCCAACCAATAGGTAGGGGTATTCTGGGCATTCAACATTCTGAGCATTGCAGAAAAGCCATGTCTTTGAATTGAAAACCATAACTTGAGAAACAGGAATAAAAACAAAATAGACCTTCTCTAACAAAACATAAACTTGTGAAGAATGAAGGATGGCAGATACTAAAAGTGCCTGCTGGAACAAGAGTGAACATCTTTAAATGAGGATAGGACAGACATGTCCCAATTTATCATCCACAATAGCAAACACAAACTAAAAATTGCTGTGAAGAACCATAAGATATGATAAATATTTAAAGAAAAGTCAACAGTCAATAAAGCAAATTTTGAGATTTCCTGAATGTGGAAATTAGAAAAGATGTTAGAGCAACTATTATCAATATGCTTAAGGATTTAAGAAAAAGCTTAAATAATGAGTGAATGGATGGAGAATTTCAGCAGGAAAAGAGAAACCATTAAAAAATGGAAACATTAGGACTAAACTTACATTACCTGAAATGTGAAGACTCTTGGGTTATATTTGGGTACATCATAGAAGAAGGGGCCTCTAAACATAGACTTGGAAATTAACCCATCTAAAGAACAGAAGGAAAAAGTGAACAAAACCTTCTTTTTTAAAATTTTTAAAATTTTTTACAAACATATAATGTATTATTAGCCCCAGGGGTACGGGTCTGTGAATCGCCAGGTTTACACACTTCATAGCACTCACCATAGCACATATCCTCCCCAGTGTCCATAACCCCACGACCCTCTCCCTACCACCCTCCCCTGGCCACCCTCAGTTTGTTTTGTGACATTAAAAGTCTCTAATGGGGGGCGCCTGGGTGGCTCAGTGGGTTAAGCCGCTGCCTTCGGCTCAGGTCATGATCTCAGGGTTCTGGGATCGAGTCCCACATCGGGCTCTCTGCTCAGCAGGGAGCCTGCTTCCCTCTCTCTCTCTCTGCCTGCCTCTCCATCTACTTGTGATTTCTGTCTGTCAAATAAATAAATAAAATCTAAAAAAAAAAAATAAAGTCTCTAATGGTTTGTCTCCCTACCAATCCTATCTTCTTTCATTTATTCTTTTCCTACCGCCCAACGCCCCCATGTTGCATCTCCACATTATCATATCAGGGAGATCATATGATACTTGTCTTTCTCCGATGGACTTATTTTGCTAAGCATAATACCCTCTAGTTCTATCCACATTGTCCCAAATGGCAAGATTGCATTTCTTTTGTAGGCTGCATAGTATTCCATTGTGTGTATGTATATATACACACACACAAAGGTATATATATATATGTATATGTGTATATATATGTATATATATATATATATATATATAACATCTTCTTTATCTATTCATCTGTTGATGGACATCTAAGCTCTTTCCATAGTTTGGCTATTGTGGACATTGCTGCTATAAACATTCAGGTGCACATGCCCCCTTGGATCACTACGTTTGTATCTTTAGGGTAAATATCCAGTAGGGCAATTGCTGGGTCACAGAGTACCTCTATTTTCAACTTTTTAAGGATCCTCCATACTGTTTTCCAGAGTGGTTGCACCAGCTTGCATTCCCACTAACAGTGTATGAGTGTTCCCCTTTCTACACATCCTCGCCAGCATCTGTCATTTCCTGACTTCTTAATTTTAGCCATCCTGATTATTGTGAAGTGGTATCTCATTGAGGTTTTGATTTGTACTTCCCTGATGCCGAGTGATGTTGAGCACCTTTTCATGTGTCCACTGGCCATCTGGATGTCTTCTTTGCAGAAATGTTTGTTCATGTCCTCTGCTCTTTTTTTTTTTTTTTTTTAATTTCTTTTCAGTGTAACAGTATTCATTGTTTTTGTACCATACCCAGTGCTCCATGCAATCTGTGCCCTCCCTAATAATAGCCACCACCTTGTTCCCCCAACCTCCCACCCCCCACCCCTTCAAGACCCTGAGGTGGTTTTTCAGAGTGCATAGTCTCTCATGGTTCACCTCCCTTTCCAGTTTCCCTCAACTCCCTTCTCCTCTCCATCTCCCCTTGTCCTCCATGCTATTGTTATGCTCCACAAATAAGTGAAACCATATGAGAATTGACTCTCTCTGCTTGACTTATTTCACTTAGCATAATCTCTTCCAGTCCCGTCCATGTTGCTACAAAAGTTGGGTATTCATCCTTTCTGATGGAGGCATAATACTCCATAGTGTATATGGACCACATCTTGCTTATCCATTTGTCCATTGAAGGGCATCTTGGTTCTTTCCACAGTTTGGTGACCGTGGCCATTGCTGCTATAAACATTGGGGTACAGATGGGCCTTCTTCTCACAACATCTGTATCTTTGGGGTAAATACCCAGTAGTGCAATTGCAGGGTCATAGGGAAGCTCTATTTTTAATTTCTTGAGAAATCTCCACACTGTCCTCCAAAATGGCTGCACCAACTTGCATTCTCACCAACAGTGTAAGAGGGTTCCCCTTTCTCCACATCCTCTCCAACACATGTTGTCCTGTCTTGCTAATTTAGGACATTCTAACTGGTATAAGGTGGTATCTCAATGTGGTTTTAATTTGAATCTCCCTGATGGCTAATGATGATGAACATTTTTTCATGTGTCTGATAGCCATTTGTATGCTTTCATTGGAGAAATGTCTGTTCGTATCTTCTGCCCATTTTTTTTATATGATTGTCTGTTTTGTGTGTGTTGAGTTTGAGGAGTTCTTTATAGGTCCTGGATCTCAATCTTTTGTCTGTACTGTCATTTGCAAATATCTTCTCCCATTCCGTGGGTTGCCTCTTTGTTTTGTTGACTGTTTCCTTTGCTGTGCAGAAGCTTTTGATTTTGATGAAGTCCCAAAACACCATTTGTTGAAGAGACTGTCTTTTTTCTATTGGACATTTATTTCCTGCTTTGTCAAAGATTAGTTAACTATAGAGTTGAGGGTCTATTTCTGGTCTCTCTATTCTGTTCCTTTAATCTATGTGTATGTTCTTGAGCTAGTATCATACTGTCTTGATGATGACAGCTTTGTAATGGAGCTTGAAGTCTGGAACTGTGATGCCACCAATTTTGGCTTTCTGTTTCAATATTCCTTTGGCTATTCGAGGTCTTTTCTGGTTCCATATAAATTTTAGGATTATTTGTTCCATTTCTTTGAAAAAAAATGATGGGATTTTAATAGGAATTTCATTAAATGTATATTACTTTAGGTAGCATAGACATTTTCACAATATTTGTTGTTCCAATCCATGAGCATGGAACATTTTTCCATTTTTTTGTGTCTTCCTCAATTTCTTTCATGAGTACTTCATAGTTTTCTGAGTATAGATTCTTTGCCTCTTTGGTTAAGTTTATTCCTAGGTAACTTATGGTTTGGGGTGCAATTGTAAATGTGATTGACTCCTTAATTTCTCTTATTTCTGTCTTGTTGTTGGTGTAAAGAAATGGAACTGATTTCTGTGCATTGATTTTATATCCTGACACTTTACTGAATTCCTATACAAGTTCTAGCAGACGTGGAGTGGAGTCTTTTGGGTTTTCCACATATAGTATCATATCATCTGCAAAGAGTGATTGTTTGACTTCTTCTTTGGTGATTTGGATGCCTTTAATTTCTTTTTGTTGTATGATTGCTGAGGCTAGGACTTCAAGTACTATGTTGAATAGCAATGGTTATAATGGACATCCCTGCCATGTTCCTGACCCTCGCAGAAAAGCTCTCAGTTTTTCTCCATTGAGAATGATATTTGTGGTGGGTTTTTCATAGATGGCTTTGATAATATTGAGGTATGTGCTCTCTACCCCTACACTGTGAAGAGTTTTGATCAGGAAGGGATGCTGTACGTTGTCAAATGCTTTTTCAGCGTCTATTGAGAGTATCATATGGTTCTTGTTCTTTCTTTTTTTAGTGTATTGTATCACATTGATTGATTTCTGGGTGTTGAACCAATCTGGAAGCCCTGGAATAAATGCCACTTGGTCATGGTGAATAATTCTTTTAATGTACTGTTGGATCCTAATGGCTAGTATTTTGGTGAGAATTTTCACATCTGTGTTCAGCAAGGATATTGGTCTGTAATTCTCTTTTTTGATGGGATCCTTGTCTGTTTTTGGGATCAACGTGATGCTGGCCTCATAAAATGAGTCTGGAAGTTTTCCTTCCATTCCTATTTTTTCAAACAGTTTCAGGAGAATAGGAATTAATTCTTCTTTAAATGTTTGGTAGAATTCCCCTGGGAAGCCATCTGGCTGTGGGCTTTTGTTCATTTGGAGATTTTTGATGACTGTTTCAATCTCCTTACTGGTTATGAGTCTGTTCAGGTCTTCTATTTATTCCTGCTTCAGTTGTGGTAGTTTCTATGTCTCTAGGAATGCATCAATTTCTTCCAGGTTGTCAAATTTGTTGGTGTAGAGTTGCTCATAGTATGTTCGTATAATTGTTTATATTTCTTTGGTGTTGGTTGTGATGTCTCCTCTTTCATTCATGATTTTATTGATTTGGGTCCTTTCTCTTTTCTTTTTGATAAGTCTGGCCAGAGGTTTATCAATCTTATTAATTCTTTCAAAGAACCACCTCCTAGTTTCGTTGATTTGTTCTATTGTTTTTTTGGTTTCTATTTCATTGATTTATGTTCTGATCTTTATTATTTCTCTTCTCCTGCTGGGTTTAGGCTTTCTTTGTTGTTCTTTCTCCAGCTCCTTTAGGTGTAGGGTTAGGTTGTGTATTTGAGACCTTACTTGTTTCTTGAGAAATTCTTGTATCACTATATATTTTCCTCTCAGGACTGCCTTTACTGTGTCCAACAGATTTTGAACCACTGTGTTTTCATTAGCATTTGTTTCCGTGATTTTTTTTTTCAATTCTTCTTTAATTTCCTGGTTGACCCTTTCATTCTATAGAATGAATTTTAGTCTCCATGTATTTGGGTTCTTTCCAAATTTCTTCTTGTGATTGAGTTCTAGCTTCAGAGCATTGTGGTGTGAAAATATGCAGGAAATGATCCCAGTCTTTTGATACCAGTTGAGACCTGATTTATGACCCAGGATGTGATCTATTCTGGAGAATGTTTCATGCTAGAGAAGAATGTGTATTCTGTTGCTTTGGGATGGAATGTTCTGAATATATCTGTGATGTCCATCTGGTCCAGTGTGTCATTTAAGGCCTTTATTTCCTTGTTGATCTTTTGCTTGAGTATCTGTCCATTTCAGTGAGGGAGTGTTAAAGTCCCCTACTATTATTGTATTATTGTCAATGTTTCTTTGATTTTGTTATTAATTGGTTTATATAGTTGGCTGCCCCATGTTAGAGGCATAGATATTTAAAATTGTTAGATCTTCCTGTTGGACAGATCCTTTGAGTATTACATAGTGTCCTTCCTCATCTCTTATTATAGTTTTTGGCTTAATATCTAATTGATCTGATATAAGGATTGCCACCCCAGATTTCTTTTGATGTCCATTAGCATCGTAATTAGCGTCGTAAATTAGCATCGTTGTTTTCCACCCCCTCACTTTAAATCTGGAGGTGTCTTCGGGTCTAAAATAAGTTTCTTGTGGGCAGCATATTGATGGGTTTTGGTTTTTTATCCATTCAGGTACCCTTTGTCTTTTGATTGGGGCATTTAGCCCATTTACATTCAGGGTAACTATTGAGAGATATGAATTTAGTGCCATTGTATTGCCTGTAAGGTGACTGTTACTGTATATTGTCTCTGTTCCTTTTTTATCTACTACTTTTAAGGTCTCTCTTTGCTTAGAGGACCCCTTTCAATATTTCCTGTAGAGCTGGTTTGGTGTTTGCAAATTCTTTCAGTTTTTGTTTGTCCTTGAAACTTTTGATTCTCCTTCTATTTTCAATGATAGCCTAGCTGAATATAGTATTCTTGGCTGCATGTTTTTCTCGTTTAGTGCTCTGAATATATCATGCCAGTTCTTTCTGGCCTACCAGGTCTGTGTGCACAAGTCCGCTGCCAATCTAATATTTTAACCATTGTATGTTATAGACTTCTTGTTCCAGGCTGCTTTCAGGATTTTCTCTTTATCGCTAAGATTTGTAGATTTTACTATTAGATGAGGGATGTGGACCTATTCTTAATGATTTTGAGGGGGAATCTCTCCACCTCCTGGATTTTGATGCTTGTTCCTTTTGCCATATTAGGGAAATTCTCTACAATAATTCTTTCCAATATACCTTCTGCTCCCCTCTCTCTTTCTTCTTCTTCTGGAATCCCATTTATTCTAATGTTGTTTCATCTTATGGTCTCACTTATCTCTCAAATTCTCCCCTCATGGTCCATCTTTTGCTCAGCTTCTTTATTCTCTATCATTTGGTCTTCTATATCACTAATTCTTTCTTCTGCCTCATTTATCTGAGCAGTAAGAGCCTCCATTTTTTATTGCACCTCATTAATAGCTTTTTAAAAATATTTCAACTTGGTTAGATTTTAGTTCTTCTATTTTTCCAGAAAAGGTTTTTTTTTTTTAAAGATTTTATTTATTTATTTGAGAGAGAGAGACAGTGAGAGAGAGCATGAGCGAGGAGAAGGTCAGAGAGCGAAGCAGACTCCCCATGGAGCTGGGAGCCCGATGCGGGACTTGATCCCGGGACTCCAGGATCATGCCCTGAGCCGAAGGCAGTCGTCCAACCAACTGAGCCACCCAGGCGTCCCTCCAGAAAAGGTTTTTATTTCTGCAGACTAGATTTCTCTAATATCTTCCATGCCTTTTTTGAGCCCGGCTAGATCCTTGAGAATCATCATTCTGAACTCTAGATCTGGCATATTACCAATGTCCGTATGATGAGGTCCCTAGCCTTTGGTACTGCCTCTTGTTCCTTTTTTTGTGGTGAGTTTTTCTGTCTTGTCATTTTGTCCAGGTAAGAATATAGGAAGGAGCAAATAAAATACTAAAAGGGTGGCAAAGACCCCAGGAAAATGTGCTATAACCAAATCAGAAGAGACCCCAAATTGTGGGGGAGGGGGGGGAAGAAAGGGGTTAAAACAAAGTTCAGAAAAAAAAATTTTAAAAATAAAACAAATAAAGAAAAAATATAAAAAGAATTAAAAAAAAAAAAAATATATATATATATATATATATATATATATATATATATATATTAGACTGGTGACTAGAACAGGGTCACCCACTTAATTTTGGGAGTATTTTGGTCTCTAGAAGAAACTACCTCCCAAAGTTTTAAAGAATGGAAAACATATATAAGGGTAAACACAATGAAGGTGTGGAATATGACTATAAAGATGAAAAAAATTTTTTATTAAATTTCTAAAATAGAAGTTAATAAGGTAAGTTGGTTGGGAGAATAAAGAAAAAGAAAGTGGAGAGAATTTGCTCAGGCTGAAGACTAGAACAAGCACGTTGCTAGATTTAGGGGACATTTTGATCTATTAGAAGAAGTGATACCCTAAATTTTTTAGAAGAAAAAACCCTATGTGTATACAAAAAATAAAGTTAGATACAAAGAAGGATAAAATATGACTATAAGAATGAAGTTTCAAAAAAGATTTTTTTTAATAAAAGGTATTGTTAAGATAAACTAGTTAAAAAACGTTAAAAGAGGAAAGGGTGAAAGTTAAAAAAAAATTAACAGAAGAAAAAAAATAAAATTAAAAATAATTAATTAACTTTGCAAGACTAAAGAATCATGGGGAGAAAGCCATGAATACCATGCTGCGCTTTCTCCTCCTCTAAAATTCCACTGTTCTCCTTGGTAAGTGAACTTGGTCTTTGCTGGATTTCTTGTTGATCTTCTGGGGGAGGGGCTGCTGTAGTGATTCTCAAGTGTCTTTGCCCCAGCCGGAATTGCACCGCCCTTACCAAGGGCCAGGCTCAGTAATCCGCTGGGTTTCACTTTCAGAAGTTTTTGTTCCCGGAAGGCTTTTCATAGAGTTCTAGAGGACAGGAATGAAAATGGCACATCCCAGTCTCCGGCTTGGAGGAGCCAAGACCTTGCGGCCTTACTCCTCAATGCACCCTCAGAAAAAAGTGCTCAATCACTCCCATCTCCCTGGCCTCCTACTGCGCTCCAAGATCACCCAGCCTGTGACCAAGCATCTCTCTGTCTCTGGCACACAGCTCCACCTGGAGTTTCAGAACCCCACACATCTCTGAGCTCTTCTAAGGGGGTCTCCCCAGATCTTGTGGGGACCCCACTCACAGATCAGTGGCCTGTGCCAAGGATTACAGTTCAAGGTAACCCAAGCTGAGAGCTCACTTCTCGGCTCTGTCTCTGTAGCCAGCTTCCCTGCTATAATACCTGCGAGCTCTGTGACACTCAGACACCCCCAATCCTTCTGTGACCCTGAGGGACCTGGGGCCACGCTGTCCCCTCATGGGCTTCACCCCAGTTTAGCCTCTGGAGTGACATCCCTCAGTGGAGCAGACTTTAAAAGTTTTGATTTTGTGCTCCATTGCTCTGCCGCTTTCCTGAGTTGGCCCCTCCCCCCGCGGTCTATCTTCCTTCCCGTCACTTTGGATTTACTTCTCCGCCAGTCCTACCTTTCAGGAAGTGGTCAATTTTCTGTTTCTAGAATTTCTGCTCTTCTTCTCTTTCATCTACTATTGGATTTGTAGGTGTTCGGAATAGTTTGATAAGCTATCTAGCTGGTCTGCTGCTACCTGATGTCATCTCAGCCGGCAGGCTACTTCTCCACCATCTTGACCAGGAAGCAATGAACAGAATCTTAATGAGTGAGCAGTTAACAATATGAAACAGTATAAATATCTGTATAACTGGATTTTCAGAAGAATGTGAGAAAAAGTAAGAGAAATAAGGACATCACACGCATGTATTTTCTAAATTGGATGAAATAGTCAAGCTGTAGAATCACGAAGCTCAACAAACCACAGGCAAAATGAATACAAATGCCACCAAAAATTCTGCTATGATAAGTAAAAACAATATTGTGTTTTAAACATAATAACATATGTAAAATTAACATGTGTGACACCCTTAAGACAGAGGATGTGAAGCAGAAATTGGAATTAGATTTTTTTTCAAGATTTTATTTATTTGTCAGAGAGAGAGTACAAGCAGAGGGAGCAGCAGGCAGAGCAGATAGAGGGAGAAGCAGGCTTCTGGCTAAGCAGAGAGCCTGATGCAGAAATCGAACCCAGGACCCTGAGACCATAACCTGAGCCAGAAGCAGACACATAACCATCTGAGCCATGCTGGCATCCTTGGAATCAGATTCTTGTAAATGTCTCACATTATAAATGAAATGGTACAAGATAAATTCCAGGTAGATTGAATGATATATTAAGGTGATCCTAGTGTGATCACTAAACATATTCAGAATTTTATTGGAAAGTTAATAGAAGAATTAAAATGTAGTATTAAATTTACACAATTAATAAAAGTAGGAGGGAAAATACCACGTAAATGAGAAGTATTAAAAAAAAAAATAAGAAAGAGGGGCTCCTTGGTGTCTCTGTCATTAAGCATCTGCCTTTAGCTCCAGTCATGATCCTGGGGTCCTGGGATCAAGCCCCATGTTGGGCTCCCTGCTCAGTGGGGAGTCTACTTCTCCCTCTCCCACCACCCCCACTTGTGTTCCTGCTCTTGCTGTCTCTCTCTTTGTCACATAAATAAATAAAATCTCTAAAAAAAAATAAAGAGAGAAGATAATAGATTTAAATAGAGCCATACCCAAAATTACATTAATTACATAAATAATCACAGTAATGAATTATAAACCATTAAATGAATCAGGAATTCATTTGTTCAACTTGGTATAAATGACTAAATGCCTAAGTAAACCTTGGGGCAAAGGGAAATCTCTACCTACAGTAAAATTATAAATAATAAATATAAATGAATGGTGGGCTTGGGAAATTATCAATGAGTTCTAAAAGGAGTGTATGAAAATTTGATAAGGATACAGATTTACATAATTTCAAAGTGACTCTTCACAAATTATTGATTTCCCATGTGTGAACTTCCTGTTCTGCATCTTGATTTTGTTTACATTTGTTAAAACTCATTAAATTGTCTGTGTATTTCTCTGTACTTAAATCACAGCTCAACAAAAACCAACTAACAACCAAAACCAAAAGAGATAGGTAATAATATTATCTTGGTCAGTGCTAATGAACCATTTCAGTAGATAATTTTGTATTTTAAAACCTTATGCTTTTATTAGTTTGGGTTTGAATTGGACTCACTTCTGTATTAAAAATTAAGCAAATTCTACTGGATTTAAAGGCATAAATTATCTTTTAACTCTGAAAGGACTATTATTTGATATATTTATGTAGAAAAAATTAAGACCTATATAGAAAAAAGACCTATTACTAGTTTACATATAGTATAAAAGGTTTACCAGGAGATCTACTACTATTATTTATTATTACTAACATCTGTGATATTAATAGTTCATATGTCAAAAAGTTGGTTGCAAGGATACTGGAAAGCATTGGATTTTTACAGGGCTGATAATTAGTCACAGTTATTCAGATTTGGACTTCTGCAAGTATACTTTGATATTAGAATCTATAACAGAAATCTCTTTATATATAGAAATCTCCAAGCCTGGGCTTTATATGCTGAAATACTGAGAGGAAAAGTCATTGTAATAAAATACAAGAGTAATAATAATAAACATAGTAGAGACTTAACAGAAAACTTTATCATTGTGGTCATCTACAAGTAGTCAAGTAGGCAGTGTGTCTTTGCACTAGGCCAGGACTTTGGCAAAGTATCCCAGGTTTGTGAGCTATGTGAGAGCTTAAACAAAAGAAATCAGAGAGGGCTTTACAATGGCATCCAAAGCTTAGAGTTATTAACCAAATAGTGTACACCATGATTTGATTCAATATTTATAGTGAATTATGCATTTATCATGACTTTGTGTGATTTGCTGAATTAAAGTAATTTCTACCTTACTAAAGTAGAGAAACAGATCATGATGTAATTATGAGATAATTTACCAACCATAGTGAAAAATAACCTATCTAAAATTTGGGTCTTCTTTGTGAAGTTTTCCTTCTCAGTGGATCAAACTTTAAACTTTCTGAAAACTTTAAAATAGGTATTTTCCAAAAGGGAATTTCACAAATTAGTGTGTTTGTTAGCAGTAAATGATAATTTGGAGAAATAAAAACAATTTTTCATTCTTATAAAGGGAATACATATTCTGAAACTATTTTCATTACTGAGTGGTCACAGGGAAAACAAGTGTTGTCTGTATTATTCCTTCAGGTCTTCTTAAAACTAATTGTCCTACAAAAATATGCAAAGTAGAACTTTTCTATCTCAAGTTAGAATAGGAAAGGAAAAATTTAAATGAATAAAGTGAATTTTATTTAAACGAATAAAACTGATTTTTTTTTTTAAACAAACACTGCTCAGAAGACAAAGTTTATTTGTGGTCATGAATGTCTCTAGCTCAGTGCTCACAGTAATATTTTCATTAGTTGTTTAGTCATCAATGTGCATGTTCCTCACACATGTCTACATCAGCATGGGTGCTCTTGAGTGGAGCTCTGTGGCCCTGGGTCTCTCTCTGACCAGGCCCAAGGGGCAGCTTTGTATATAGGATGCAGCAGGTGGGCTTCACTCATTATTTTAATGTGTGGTTGTCATTTCCCCTCAGAAGGAAAATTCAGAGTGTACCATTTAAGGTGAGCTGGATTTATTACTTCTGGTATAGATATAGTAAAAGCCTGGGTTATTGCAGAACATCCTCAGCTACTCAGAATAGTTTTTTTTAATGTAGCAAGTTATGGAGTTATCTTTAAATAAAAATCTCATCAAGATATGCATCTAGCTCCAAAGAAATATGTAGAGCCATTGTGAAGTTAAAAAGTGGTTTTAAATTGACCATTAAATTAAGCGTACAGATTTAATAAACTTGGCCCTTTTCCATTTTTTTAACTAACAGGGGTACTACAGTCAATTAAAGTTGAAATATTGAGAAGTGACATTAAAACTGAGCAGAAGGCAGTGAAGCAATATCTGAAAAGAGCATGCTCTACGTTTCAACAGCTGCTGAGCTTATCACTAACATAGTTCTAGCTGATACTTCATATTTCAAATGATGCACACCTCCTAAGATAAAGTTACATGTGTCCTCACCCATCTGCCCTCCCTCACCTAGAGATAAATATATGGACACATACACATGTTACATATATAACACACATGCACAGACTGATACCCATTAAGAAATACTGACAACCAACCCCTAAGCAAGAGTAAAAAGCAGAGCATTACAGTATCACTGAACTCTCCTGAATATGCCTCCACAGGTTTTCATTTCTTTCCTTCCAGAGCCTAACCACCCTTACAAAATTTCTATTAATAATTTACACATTAAATGTTTTGCTACATCAGAATTTATTCCTACATACCTCTCCTTTTTATTTTTATATTAATAGAAACATAGTTTATTTCTGTGTGACTCAATTTCTTTTTTGCTCAAAGTTATATATTTGTCATTCAACATTTTTGTTGCATGTTGTTCTAGTTTACTTTTCATTCTGTCATTTTTATAATGTACTGTTAATGGATAGATTTCTCTGTTACTTTTCTCACAAAAATAAGCATAGTGCGGTTTTATTTGCATTTTTAGAATTGCTTATTTTAGGGTATGTGCATCTTTGTATTTACAAAATAATATAACTGTGTTCCACACTGATTATACATATACATATACTAAGATGGTCATTTGGGGCACCTGGGTGGCCAGTCAGTTAAGTGTCTGCCTTCGACTCAGATCATGATCTCAGGGTCCCAGATCTGAGTCCCACATCAGGCTCCTGCTCAGCAGGAAGCCTGCTTCTCCCTCTCCCTCTGCCTGCCACTCCCCCTGTTTGTGCGCGGGCTCTCTCTCTCTCTCTCTCTCTCTCTGTCAAATAAATATATCTTAAAAAAAAAAACAACTAATATGGCCATTTAAATGGAAATTTTAATGGATAGTCAAACATCAGATAATATAACATAAAAGGAAATTACTAAACTGTGAAGTATATTTGATGTAAAAAATAGGAATACAGTTTAAATGCTAAAGAAATAGAAAATATTAAAGAGAATGTTCAGTATGCCTGTGATAAAAATTATAGAAGTACAAATTAGAAAAAATGAAGAAAAGCTAATATTCAAATAGGTGAAGTTTGAGAATTTTCACAAATTGAAAGAAATAAATGAAATTGAAAGAAATAAATCCTTAAATTCAACAGAAGAGAAAATTCTGACATTCTTCTGATAATTAAAAAATAATATTCCACCAATACACAATCTGCAGATTATCAGAGACAAAGTATTATCTTAGCCAAAGTCAGAAAAAAAAAAAAACCTACTTGGAAGACACAATTATGAATTGTTAGAAAACAAAGACATTAGAATAATGCCAAGAAGAGTAGCAGCTCACCTGGAAACCTGTACTGATTTAAGCCACTGTTCCTTTATAAGGATAAAATAAAGGCATTTTGAAAAAACAAACAGAAAGAAAAAGACAGAGAAACTTTACTACTTCCTGAATCTTGCTCAATAAACTTGTAGAGAAGTCTTCCTGAAGAAAGAAAGAAGAAACAAGTGAAAATAAACAGTGGCAATGAAATTTGTGACAAATATATGTCTCCATGGAAGTTCTGATTTTTAAAAAATGACGAAGAAGTTTGAGTAATTTAGAAATAAGTTGGGAGGGTGCCTGGGTGGCTCAGTGGGTAAAAGCCTCTGCCTTTGGCTCAGGTCATGATCCCAGGGTCCTGGGATTGAGCCCCACATCAGACTCTCTGCTCAGCAGGGAGCCTGCTTCCTCCTCTCTCTCTGCCTGCCTCCCTGCCTACTTGTGATCTCTGTCAAATAAATAAATAAATAAAATCTTTTAAAAAAAGAGAGAACGAAGGTGGGATAAAATAATACATAACAACAGAAGCATAGTCAGTGAAAAAGAAACAAAGTTGTACTTTATTAGAATTTTTAGAAAAAAACTTCTGCTTTGTGTAACATACTGTTAAGAGGATGAAAAGACAAGCCAAAGACTAGGAGATAATATTTTCAAACATATATCTGGTAAAGAATTTATATCCAAAGTATACAAAAACCTTTTAAAATGAAACAATAAGAAAACAGATTAACTCAGTTTAAAAATGGGCAAAAGATAGGAAAAGATGTCTAATTAACTAAAAATGATATGCAGATGGCAAATAGGCATATGAAAAGATCCTCAACATCATTTGTCACTAGAAAATTGAAAAGTTACAACAATGACGTACCACTGGACATCTATTAGAATGGCTGAAATGGAAGAAAAAATCTGATAATACAAATTGCTGGTAAGTCTGTGTAGCCACAAGAACTCTCACTTGTTGCTAGTAGGAATGAAAACTGAAAAAACCTCTTTGTATTACATTTTGGCAGTTTCTGCCAAAGCTGAAGAACATTCTTCCATATGATTATCATTAAAGATATTCTAGGTATGTTCATACATGTTATGTTCATACAAAAACCTGCGTGCAGATGTTTATAATAGTTTTGTTTATAATCACCAAAACCTGAAAGCAATCAAGATTGTCTTCAGTAGAAGAATGAATAAACAAGGTGTGGGACATTCATACAATGGAACATTGTTCTGTGATAAAAAGAAATGAGCTATTGGGGATCAAAATGAAATAGATAAATCTTAATTTCACACTATTTCTAAGTGAAAACAGCCTATCTGAGAAGAATGCATACTGTATGGTAGCAATTATATGACAATATGGAAAAGACAAAGCTATCAAGACAGAAGAAAGAGCAGTGGTTTCCAGTAGTTTATTAAGGAAGAGAGGAGAGATTAATTAAGTGAAGCACATGGAATTTTTAGGCTGGTTTATTCTATATGATTCTGTAATTGTTGATACATGACACTATGCATTTATGAAAAACCAACTGAAATTTATGCATAGAGAGTCACAATTAATGTACGCAATCAAAATAAAATTATGAAGGTAGAGGCAATCCTAGGCTTAAATGAATGAAGAACGTGACGAAACTAAATATATTACAAATAGTGAAGCAACATTAATGAGGGGTTTGGGGGAAAAGTTACTGACCTAAGTGGTTTTGGATATGATTGACATCTATAAAACTAAAGGCAAAAAGCCATATTCAGGCAATGTACACTAGTTACTAAATTTGTGTTCCATTGCCCTCCAGATTAATACCAGTGTTTTCCCCAGGCTCTGTCTCTAGTTCCTTAGACTGGAAAAAACGTGAGGTTTTTTGGGGTTTGTTGTTATTGTTGTTGTTTTTACCTTTAGTTGCCCTGCTTTATGACAAAACTGCTACCCACTATAAGGCAAAACCACAAAAAATCAGAAACTTTCAGTTTTGACTTCAAAACTGTCTTCCAAAATCTGCCAATTAGTCTTCAGTCTTCAGATCTCTTAGGTGGATGTTTTTGTATTTTATATTTTGTCCATAGTTCATAGTATTCTATGAGAGAGGGCCATACTTATAAATCATTATGTATCATTCATTATCTTATTATCTCATTCTCATATACATGGTATTTAATTAACCAAATCTATGTTAATAAACATTTTTAATTTAATGAATTAGTGAATTATTGTCCCATGGAGTACAGGTCAACAATTCCCATACTGCTGTACATGCATACCAGGACTGAACAATTAAATAATGGGTGGTAGATGGGGGGAGCCAGATTTCTCACTGTTTGAGTGTTAATCTATAGATAAGCAGGGGGAAGACCCTAGAATGATTCTTGTGATCATTGATTATATATTCTCTTAAATGCTTATATATATATATATAATACATATCTTTATATATATATATATATATATATATATTTTAGAAAGAGAGAGGACGGTGGGGAGAGCAGAGGGAGAAGTAGAGAGAAAATCTTGAGCAGACTCTATTCTCAGCATGGAGCCCCATGTGGAGCTCCACCTCACTACCCTGAGAACATGACCTGAGCCAAAATGAAGAGTCAGATATTTAACCGACTGAGTGTTAGCCACCCAGTCACCCCTATATTTATTCTTAAAAATAATTTCACTTAATGAAAATACTTCATTTAATTTTAAGAAGAACTTGAGTTGTTACTTTCTGTGACACCAAAAAGCAACAAGGGAGGATTATGTGATGATCTACGCATGGATCATGGGAAGGAAGGAGAAATGATGCTTGGATGAATTCTTGACAACTATTGACCTTTCTTTCTCTTTTGGTCTTTTTTGAAAATTGATCTCACAGGGATTTTTTTATTGGTTGTTTCATTTATTTTAAAGTTTTTAATATTGAAGTGTAGTTGACACTAATTGTTTCATTAATTTCAGTTGTATGACAATAGTGATTCAATAATTCTATACATTATGCTATGCTCACCACAGTAAGTGTAGTTATATTACCATACATTATTACAATATTATTGACTATATCCTCTATGCCTACTCTTCATCGCCGTAACTTACTTATTTTATAACTAGAAATCTGTCCCCCTTAATCCTCTTTACCCATTTTGCCCATCCCACCATCCACCTCTCCTTTGCTAATGTGTAGTTTGTTCTCTGTATTTATGAATATACTTGATTTTGTTTGTTTGTTTGGATTACACATATAAGTGAAATCATATGGTATTTGTCTCTTTCTTTATTAACATATAATATATTATTAACCCCAGAGGTACAGGTTTGTGAATCATCAGGCTTACACACTTCACAGCACTCACTATAGCACATGCCCTCCCCAATGTCCGTAACCCAACCACCCTGGTATTTGTCTCTTTAAATCTGACTTATTTCACTTGATATTAAATACTATACCCTCTAGTTGTATTCACATTGTTGCAAATGGCAAACATTTTTTATGACTGAGTAATATTCCATTATCTATCTGTCATCTATCATCTATCTAGATATATATAATAATTTCTTAATCATTTTTCTATCAATGGACACTTACATTGTTACTGTACCTAGGATATTGTAATAATGCTACAATGAACATAAGGGCGCATGTATTTTTTCAAATTAGTGGTTTCATTTTATTTAGGCAAATACCCATTAGTGGGATTGCTGAATTATATGGTATTGCTATTTTTAATTTTTTAATATGTTTTATAATGTTTCCCATTCTGAATGCATCAGTTTACATTCCCACCAACAGAGTGCAAGGGTTCTCTGCATCCTCACCCATACTTGTTATTTCATGTCTTTTTTTTAAAGATTTTATTTATTTATTTGACAGAGAGGGAGAGAATACAAGCGGGCAGAGCTGCAGGCAGAGGGAGTGGGAGAAGCAGGTTCCCCACGGAGCAGGGAGCCTGATGTGGGGCTCCATCCCAGGATACTGAGATCATGACCTGCTCCAAAGGCAGACACTTAACCAACTGAGCCACACAGGCACCCCTATTTCATGTCTTTTTGATGCTCTCCATTCTGACTAATGTGAACTGATATCTATTATGGTTTTGATTTATATTTTCCTGATGATTAGTAATGTTGGACATCTTTTTGTATGTCTGTTAGCCATCTGTTAGTCTTCTTTGAGAAACTATTCATGTCCTCTGCCCATTTTAATCAGATTGTTTGGATTTTTTGGTGTTGAGTTATAGAAACATTTGTATATTTTGGATAGTAAACTATTATCAAATATACAATCTACAGATATCCTCTCCCACTTAATAGGTTGCCTTTTTATTTTGTTGTTGTTTTCTTTGCTGCACAAAAGTTTTTTTTTTTTTTGATGTAGTCCCAGTTAATATTTGCTTTTGTTGCCCTTGCCTGAGGAGGCATAGTCATAAATATGTAGTTGAGGCTGATGTCCAAGAGATCACTGCCTATGTTTTCTTTTATAAGTTTTATGGTTTCAAGTCTCACATTTGGCTCTTTAATCCATTTTGGGTTTATTTTTGTGTATGGTGAAAGAAACTGCTCTAGTTTCATTCTTTTGCATGTAGCTGTCCAATTTTCCCAGCACCATTTATTGAAGACACTGTCTTACTCATTGTGTATTCTTGCCGTCTTTATCATAGATTAATTGACCATAAAAGCATGGGTTTATTTCTGGGCTTTCTGTTCTGTTCCATTGGTCCATGTGTCTGTTTTTGTGCCAGTACCATACTGTTTTGATTATTACAGCTTTGAAGTACATCTTGAGATCTGGGATTGTGATACCTCTAGTTTTCTTCTTTTATAAGATTGCTTTCGCTGTTTGGGGTTTTCTGTGGTTTTATACTAATATTATACAAATATTAGGATTATTTGTTCTAGTTCTGTGAAAAAATCCTGTGGTATTTTGATAAGGTTTGCATTAAATGTGTAGACTGCTTTGCATGAGCATGAAATATCTTTCCATTTGTCATTTTTAATTTCTTTCCTCAGTGTTTTATGTTTTCAGAGTACAAGTCTTTCATCTCTTTGGTTAGGTTTATTTATAGGTAAGGTAATTTGGTTAGATATATTTATTTATTTGGTTAGGTATTATTTATTTATTTATTATTATTTATTTGGTTAGGTATATTTATCATAAATGAGATTGTTTCTTAATTTCTCTTTCTGCTAATTCATTATGAATATATGGAAACACAACAGAGATCTGTATATTAATTTTGTATCCTTTAGCTTCACTGAATTAATGTATTGGTTCCAATAGTTTTTGATGGAGTCTTTGAGGTTTTCTATGTATAATATCACATCACCTGCAAACAGTGACAGTTTTACTTCTTCCTTACCAATTTGGATGCTTTTTATTTCTCTTTCTTTTCTGATTGTTGTGGTTTTGCCTACTTCCTTGCATTGGGCAAGGTTTGCACGCCATGCTCTGGAGAGGTCCAGCTGCAGCTCCTATTGGCTTGTTGGTGGGCGGAGCTGGTACCCACCCTCGTTATCTCTGATTCTCATCTCTGCAACAGGTGCAGGTACCCCAAAGGGCAGAGCTTGCTCCCTGCACAGCCAACAAGAGGCCCAACTCCAGGAACTCTGGGTGTGCTAGTGGATGGGCTTAGCTCCCCTTTTGTTCAGAGCAGGAGTCACTTTGGAGTGGTGCCAGCCCTGGCGGGGGCTGCCTGCCAAAAGTGGTGGTGCAGAAACTGTTTTAGACAGCTGCCAAGTTGGGCATGTTGGGTGGGGCTGGTCTGCAGAGGGCTGCCAGGGCAAGGCACATGGTGCTAGCAAGGTCAATGGAGAGCCTTACTGCTGGCTCCAACAAGTGCCCAGCTATCTATGCTGGGTGAGGGGCAGGAAAATGGCACATCTCAGTGGTCTCCTTCCAGAAGAAATATCATAGAGATCCTTGCTCTTCTGGCAGATGATGGAAGATGAGTCAGTAAATCTTCATGTATGCCTTGTGCTCTTCGCATACTGCTGCTTCTATACTGTGTCTCAGGCATACTTACTTTTCTGACTCTTCAAGGGCAGAGAATTGGTTTCCTTTTGCCCTCTAGCTTTTGCTGAATCACACCTGCTGATTTTTTTTTTAAGATTTTGATTTTATTTATTTATTTGACAGACAGAGATCACAAGTAGGCAAAGAGGCAGGCAGAGAGAGAGGAAGGGAAGCAGGCTCTCCGCTGAGCAGAGAGCCCAGTGTGGGGCTCGATCCCAGGACCCTGGGATCATGACCTGGGCTGAAGGCAGAGGCTTTAACCCACTGAGCCACCCAGGCGCCCCCACACCTGCTGATTTTTGAAGTACCCAGAGTTAAGGCCCATTGGTTTTCAAAGCCACAGGTTATAGGACGTTGTCTTTTCAGCACTGTTCTGAGATGCTCCTCCAGTGCTCCATGAGGGCTTTGATCCTCACGCTTCTCTGCCTTGTGAAGTCTGTCCCATTTGTGGTTAGTTGTATTGGGAGTTGGTTCCCAACCATGCCTCCACCTCTCAGACCCTTTTCGATGTGGGCTTCTTCCTTTGACTAGCTGTGGAAGATCTGCTCTGCGAAGTCTTCCTTCAGGTCATGTTCAGGGTTAACTGCATCAGTGTAGCTGGTGCCTCAGTGTAGTCTGTGGAACAAGGTGAGCTCAGAATCTTCCTTCTACTCTACCTTTTAAGACTTTTTCCTAAAATTGTGTTTAATATCACACACATTCATGAGACAAGGCCAGGTGTATGTAAAGGTGGATAAATACTAGGTTTTTAAAAGTATTTTATTGCAGCTGAGCAATTTAAAAAGACAAAGGAGTTAATCAGAGGAGGAAAAACAAAGGTACCCACCAAAAAAGTAATATTATGTGTGACAGGCTAATATAAATCCATTCAAAGATTTATTTATTTATTTATTATTTATTTGACAGACAGAGATCACAAGTAGGAAGAGAGGCAGGCAGAGAAAGAGGGGGAGGCAGGCTCCCCACTGAGCCCAGATTCCCAATTTGGGGCTTGATCCCAAGATCCTGGGATCATGACCTGAGCCGAAGGTAGAGGTTTCCACCCACTGAGCCACCCAGGTGCCCCTATATATCCATTTAAAATAAAATTTTGAAAAGAAAGATAAATATTTAATTGTTAAAAATTAGATATAATTGATTAAAATCTATGGTTTGCATTTATTAAATATTTTACTATCTAAGCTAAAATTTGCATTTGTGAATTAAGAAATGTGCAGACTAGATAAGGTTCTTTGTGACATGTTTTAAAATACTAGATATGTGAACAATGAAATATCATTGTAAATTGGATAAGAATTCTTATCAACACTAACAAATCTAAGTTGTAAGTGTGTATATTTTTTCTATGAGTTTCAATTAAGCTTTTGTATTATGAACAGCAAAAATTTGTGGATAAGTATATTGTGTTCTCCTCTGAGAAAAGTTAAATAAAAATGTACCATGTCTATAGCCCTGCTCAGTGATGATATTGGTAACTCTGCAAATTCCTCTGTGTGACATATACAGGAGTTCCCAGATTTGGACTCAAGTTAACCTGACTGCCACACACAACACACTCCATTCTCACCCAGTTATTTCTTACCTTCTTATCTCCTGCAACATATTGCACTTACACAGTAATTTAATCTTATTTATTATGTCTTTAATTGTGGAATCTCTTCTTGTTTACCTGCTGAAATACTCATCAATTTTGGAGCCCACCTGTGTCACTTCCATCATTACTCTGACTCTTGGAGAGTCTGGTGACCTCCTCTCCCTTGCACAGTCACACACTCTGTCTTCTGTTAAAGATAATTGTGCATATTTCAGTCTCTACCACTAGACTCTGTTTTCTTTGTTGTAGAGGTTACATCTTACTTATTACTGAATCTCTCTGTGCTCATGGAAAAAGACCATTCCACAGCACATGTTGGAGTTACCTGAAAGTAATTGTAAGGTGTTCGCACTTCACTGTGTCCCACAGCACTGATCTTTCAAGAAAATTGGTGATGATAGGTGGTGATTTCCTGAAATTTCTTAATGCCACATTGTCACAGATAAAATGCGAGTTATGGTCAGCTTTTAGGCAGTAATCCAAAGAGTGTTTCAAAATGTGTAAAGTGCAAACTGTGTAAAGTGCAATGAAATATCAGAGGTGATTAATTGGGGATATATCCTGTAAAAATATTTTCAGATAGCACTCTGTTAATAGCTTTTACTCAACTAGACATTAAGCTAAAAGTTCTATTTCATCCATACTGCATGAACCATTTCTCTTTTTTTTTTCTGATGCCAATGTTCATGTTTATATAACTCTTTTTAATTGTGCTGTAGAATGAAAATGCCCACACTTTTTATTATTCTTTTTTTATTGGATAGAGAAGGAATAAGGGAAGACCATTGCCTAGAGAATAGATACTGTAGATCCGAGTGGAAAGATTCTGTTCTAAGGAGACCTGGAACAATGGATCAGTCATGGGAGGGAAGGGGTAGTCCAAGACTTGGAATGAGAAATGAAGAATTTCAATTTTAATGTGAAAGTTACATGCCTCGAGAATAATTGCAGATGATATGTCCTACCCTAATTTGATTCATTTAAGAAAAGAACTGGTTTGGGGCATCTGGGTGGCTTAGTTGTTAAGCATCTGCCTTTGGCTCAGGTCATGATCCCAGGGTCCTGGGATTGAGTCGGCATTGGTCTCCCTGCTCAGTAGGAAGCTTGTTTCTCCCTTTCCCACTCCCCCTGCTTGTATTTCCTCTCTTACTGTGTCTCTCTCTATCAAATAAATAAATAAAATCTTAAAAATAAAAGAACTTGTTGAAATTCATTATGTACTAGGCTTCAGTGATATAGAAAAAAGCTATTCAAAGATCTCATCTCTCACTTCATTTGATAGAGTCCTACCTATTTTCTCTTACTAAGTATCCATAAATGAGATTGAGAAACTCAGGATATTATAAAAGAATATAAAGTTCTCATAGTGAAAATACACCTGGGAGATGAACATGGTAGAGGTTGTGAATAGTGTAGTCCAACTTTATTGCCTGTATTAAAAAACAAGCTCAATGGGGCACCTGGTGGCTAGGTGGGTTAAACCTCTGACTTCGGCTCAGGTCATGATCCCAGAGTCCTGGAATCAAGCCCCACATCAGGCTCTCTGCCCAGCGGGGAGCCTGCTTTCCCCTCTCTCTCTGTTGCCTCTCTGTCTACTGGTGATCCCAGTCAAATAAATAAATAAAAATCTTCAAAAAAAAAAAAGCTCAAAATATGATACTATAATGCTGAGCTAGTAACATCATTTTCATATGAGATGGACCACCTATTGTATAATATACATATCACATAATACTTGGAGGAAGAAGATCTACATTAATAAATACATCAAATTATGTATAGAAAGCTAGTACATATATGTATAAATACTCTCTTAGCTTATATTATATATTATCATAAATTATATATTATATATGTTATGGGAATCTAGTATCTATATACACATCTTATATATATATATCTAAGAGAGTGTTTATGTATGAAGGCATATTATATGCTGATTATATTTTGGTATAGTACTATATAATATATTAATATTTCTATATTAATATATATTCATATTATATATATATATGCTAAGAGACTGTTTTTCTAGAATAAACCTGACTTGGCTTGATTCAAAATTCTACTGTTAATTATCAAGTAGTAAACTATACTTGTATCTCTTGAAAACAGAGATTGTCTTGAAGCTTTCTCAGAATTGTACTTTGTAGGAATATAGATTAGGGATAATAGCAAATGTATACAATGAATGAATGAATTTATACATGTAAAGCAGCTGGCTCATTAGTTGGAATATGAGAATGTTTGATAAATAATAAGTGTACAGGGGTGCCTGGGTTGCTCAGTGGATTAAGCTGCTGCCTTCAGCTCAGGTCATGATCTCAGTGTCCTGGGATCGAGCCCTGCATCGGGCTCTCTGCACAGCAGGGAGCCTGCTTCCCCTTCTCTCTCTGCCTGACTCTCTGCCTACTTGTGATCTCTCTCTCTGTCAAATAAATAAATAAAATCTTTAAAAAAATAATAGTAATAATAAGTATACAGAAGGTAAGATGTATAGTATTAATCAAGAAATGTGAGTATTATAGATTCACACTTTAATATGTTCAACATGATAAAACAAGTCATGTAATTAAAGATTTGGGAAATACTGAGAAATTTAAGGATAATTTGACATGTATCTTCTCCCCCAATTTGCAAACAGGACATAAGGGACCCAAAAACCCTTTATCTAAGGTGATTATAATTAAATCAGAAGTTATTCTTGATCCTGAAAGAATTAAGAACATAATTTGCATTGTTTTATTTTCATAGCTCATCAAATTTTACTGCTTATGAAAATTAACTAACTTTGTTTCATAAATGAAAAGCCCACTTTTCTTAGTGTCAGGGGAATCCAAGTTCCTTAATTTACCATCTTCAAAGTAGGAGATGATTGACAGGTGTCCAGAACCGAGACTATAAGCATTGCATGGCACATTCATTTCTTCATTTTACAGAGCAGATATTTTTTGTGAAGTGTGTCAAACAGTCATTGAATTACACAAATAAAACATTACTTTTCAGTTGAAATATCTACTAGTAAAGGAAATAGTTTCAAGTTTGAATGTGAGTCAGTTAAAATTCCCATTCTTAGTGGATGGCTGAGAATTCTGTATGGAAACAGTGACGGATGATCATAAAGCATTCTGAAATGCTGGGGGGGGTCTTCTTTCTGCAGTGTGATAGTTACATATTTCATACAGACTCTGTATTATTTCTAGTGGTGGGGCCATGGAACATGTATTTGTTTGTTTGATAAGCTTTTATCTTTCCTCTGACCAGCTCTTATTTATTAAATGATAGCTTCACTTAGAGGAATTTTCTTAACATTTTTTATGAAAAAAAATTTAAAGCAATCTATATACATTCAAAATCTTGCATTTATTTATGACAACTGTAATTTTATATGATGTATATAATATTTCTCCTAAAACATAATTAAAAGGGGAAGACCCTCTGCAGAAAATGCTCAAGGACAAATAGAATCATATAGGTTATTTCCACAAAGTACTGTTTTGTTCTGTAGAACCGTAGCTGAGATCAGAACAGAAATATAACCATGCATTTTACTTTAAATTCCTGTCAAGTCTTTACTTGTGCTATAGTTCCTCTAAACATATAAATCTCATTATCTTATTCCTAGGTACCAATATTATGTGATTGTCATCCCAGAAAGACAGATATCTTTCTCTCTAACTGTGCTGGGAGGGATTTGGCAAGACTCATGGAAAGCAGAGTTGACATCACTTGAGAATATTTAGTGAGCTTAAAAACTGGAACATTTGTTTCATATTTCCTCAGAGAACAATATCTTTTCCATCAAGGATGAATTTCTAAATATAGGGCAGACACTCTCATTACAGAGCACTCACTGCCAGTATGTCCTTCATAATGCAATTATAGGAAAACATTTTCTGTATTCTGTGGTAAGCAATGTGTAAACATTATTCCATGGTACAAAGTGCAATATTACCAGAATTTTTGTTGTTTTTGGGCTATTTGAAATGCCTTTACAGGTACACACAATTCTATAATAACAGGGCTGGATAGATTATGTGGAATATAATAACATAATAACACACATAAATAGAAATAGAAATAATTGCTAAGATATAAAATAATTGCTAAAATAGAAATAATTAGCTATTTCATTCTAGGAAAAACTTCCTAGGTTTTAACCAACATGCCACTATGATTAGATTTGTAGCTGTTATTAAAGGACAAACATCTTTATTACTTCTTGGTCTCAACAGTTGACCCTCTGACTAACATTTAATAAATGCACAAAGAGAACTGCATATCATTGAGAAGTTGGACTTGAATAGTATTGGATCCCAAGTTCTTTCCTCCCAGGAACATGGATCCGCCTGCTAAAGCCTATATCTGATATGAATTTTTTACAGTGCCATTTTAGCCAGAAAAGATATCCTTTAAAAAAAATGAGCATCTCTCTGATAAGACATTACTTATTTTTTTTTCTCCAAAGATTTATTTATTTGAGAGAGCTTGCAAGCAGGAGGAGGTGCTGAGGGAGAAGGAGAGAGAATCTCAAGTAGACTCCCCACTAAGTGTGGAGCCCAAGAAGGGCTTGATCCCATGACTATGAGATCATGACCCTGGATCATGACCTGAGTCAAAACCAAGAGTTGGTCGTTTAATTAGCTCACCCAGGTACATCCCTGGTGAGACATTTCTTAAATAATCTAACTATCATGGTAGGCAAAGTTCTAGAGATCATGAAACAAAATAGGAGACCATTACATTATTCTAATGAAAAGACACTCTCATCTATTGACAAGATGCTCTAATATCTTAATGAGATGTTCAGTTCTGAATTCTTTTTGCTTGAGACACATTCCAGAGTTGTGTATTCTAGCTATACTTAAATAGTTCAGCAAAGAGCAAGAGTTAAATAATTGATTGGATGTTTATGTGAAACATAAATGTGCATATGTGTGTGTTTGTGTGTGTGTATTTGTGTGTGTATATTCCTTGATATTAATTCCTTGATATATGGCATCACTCCTAATCTTAAGTTTTTATATAGTTTAATATATATATAATATATATATAAGTTTCATATAGTTTAATGAACACAGTTATATGTTAACCTCTTGGAAATAACATGCCATTAGCAATTTATAAATTTCATGAAGGTAGGAGTTTTTCTAAGACCTGTAAATATTAGAAAAAAGGGAGAAATACACAGCATAACCTGCTTACATTGATTGATGATCCTGTTTCCACACAGAAAGAAATAGTTGGAAAGTTAGAAAGGAAGAAATGGTATCTTTGTACCAAAAATGCACCTTTGTAATTCAGTATGAACTATGCTATCTTCTCTTGGTATTTGTAATCTTTATTTCCTGTCACAATACCACTCCCTCATAATCAATAAAGTCTGATGATGGAGCGAACTGTGTAGATAAAACAGTGTTCGTTCTACCTTGTTCCTGGAAACCCACCAGCAATTTTATGACTAAATTTCCATGATGAGTTAGTGGTTCACAAAATTCCACTTTCTTTTTGAAATAAATAATTTGTAATTGTGAAAAACAATTATTTATCATGACATAAACACATATGTTAATTGAAGAATTTTTGTAAATTTTAAAACATCTTGAAATTTAATAATAAGAACTAAGGAGGCATTTTTAAAAAAATACTGTGAAGAAAAGTAGAACAGCAGACTATTCACTCAGTGGGACCAACTTTAGTTGTTCATGCTTGTGTTTCCTTGTATGTGTGAAGTTTTATGTGATAGGAAAAGAACTTTTAAATGAAGCAATTCAGCAAAATTGCTATTTTGAATTGTTATTAAAGAAAGGTGTGGAATATATAATATTTAAATCATAGTTGTAGACTCATTCTTTTTAAAAATAAATGAGTGAATTGTATGAAAAATTTGTGTGATTATGTTTACATAGTGTTTTTTTTCTTTTTCTTTTTCTTTTCCTTCTTTTTTTTAAGATTTCTTTTTTTTTAAAAGATTTTATTTATTCATTTGACAGAGAGAAATCACAAGTAGATGGAGAGACAGGCAGAGAGAGAGAGGGAAGCAGGCTCCCTGCTGAGCAGAGAGCCCGATGCGGGACTCAATCACAGGACCCTGAGATCATGTCCTGAGCCGAAGGCAGCGGCTTAACCCACTGAGCCACCCAGGCACCCCAAAGATTTCATTTTTAAGTAAAGTCTGAACTCCACATGGGGCTTGTATTCACAATCCAAGATCAAGAGACACACGATTCTCTGTCTGAGCTGACCAGGTGCTCCCACATAGTGTTTTTAATTATATTTCAGTATGTTTCTAATATAGAATGACTTATTTTGCCATGCTCACTTACTACTTTAATACTAAGGTGAACTTTAGTTTGCTTTTCAGTCATCACCATTGTAGTGAGTTGCTTCTGAGTAAATTATGATCTGTTTGCTAACTGAAACTGGTCATAACTGCACCACTGCCAATGGTCCTGACTTGTCACTGAAGTGAGGGACGTACCACCTTCTAAAATCCAAGGGCACAGGTAACTTCTACCCAGCCTGTCTGAGAAATTTTGAACCTGATGAAGAAAGGTTTACTAAAACACTGTGCCACCTCTTATTGCTTTACTAGTTTTGCTCCTCTGGACTGTGAATTCCTCTTCTTACACACTTCCCCAAAACTCTGCTGTCTAAAATTCAGCATTTGTATCAGCTCTTGAGAAAGATTTCCATAATTCCATCCAATCTTCAGCCTACCCTAATGATTTGTGTACATATCTGTCACTGCATATTTATAGGTTCGTTTAAAGATTTGTATAATTATCTTTCTTTAATATTTCCATCTTTCTATGTTCTTGACAGCAGAGACTCCATTTTATGCATCATGTGTGCCCTCTGCAGTTAGTGTAGTCATAGGCGCAAAGCTAGTATTCAGCTAATATGGATGTGTGTATGAATAAAAATATTTCAGATGGCATTTATTTTTCGTATTCTATCAGCAAACCAATCCCCTTTATGACTGGCTTGCTCTTCCACTGGATTTGTTAATTACATTCTTCAGTTCTTTCTATGATCTAAGACTTTTCATAGTCTCCTAGATCATATCTCCTCTATATTGATTTACATATATAATATACTGTAGAAATTCATGTAATTACAAACCCTAGTGCACTGTTACCTGATAATTTAATTATCGTGCAAATGGTAATTAAATACAAATTGCTGCTTTTTAACGTATTTTTTAATTCTTACTGGAAACCAAAATATCATTTTAATAAAAGAGTCTATATTAAGGGGAAAATGTATGCCCTAGTGGAAGGTGGTCATTTAGCGCTGCTGATACTCAATTGAAATCACAAGAAATCTTTTTAATCCCAGGCAGTGAGCCTAAATAAGTTAAGTAACCTCTCCTTTTATCCAAAGCAATGCAATTGGATTTAATGCTCCCTAGTGCTCCTTCCATTTCTAATATTATATGCAAACAAAGCTGTCCTTTTGGTATTCCTTTGGAATTTATGAAAGTCCCCATCAACGATTCTATGCTAACCCTTCCAGTATTTAATTTATTCCATTCTCTGGCAAAGCTAAGATTTCCTTTTGCTTTCAAGCTGCTTTTTATAGCTAGAAAGTTATGAAAAACATGATCTTATATTAAACCTGACAAATTCAAACCTGTTTTAACTGGGCTTTTCTTTGTCTAGGAAGTATGAACATTTCTGTGGAAGTTCAGCTTCTTAGAACTCAATAAAGCAACAATAATGGATTAAGTTCAAAGTAGTTTTATAAAATTATTGCTTTTCTTTGGTTCTGTGATTAAGCAAGTAATAGTTACACTGTCACACTGAATACAATTTTTAAATTTAGAACCCATGTGGACTCTCATTATAGAGAAGATGAAGTGGAACAGTTAGGATACAGTGATCACATTCCTATTCATTGATGATGGGCAAAATGTGTGTGTGTATTTGTTTATAAAATATTGTCAGAGACCTCACATAATGTAGAAATCAGGGTACAGTGGGATGTGTGGCATTAGAAGATGAAAAGGATCTTAGAGACAGTTTCTTTGTCATTTTTGTCATCTCATAATTTAATAAAGATGAATCTTATTGACATTTTATAAGGATTTATGACTTGTTGAACTTTTATAAAAAATGTTGACAATTTTTATAGTACATGACATTTCTTTATTTTACATAGATAATTTGTTAATTGTGTAGTTGTTTGTAATTTCTTTTTTTTAAAGATTTTATTTATTTATTTGACAGAGAGAGATGACAAGTAGGCAGAGAGGCAGGCAGAGAGAGAGAGAAAGAGGAGGAAGAAGGCTCCCTGCTGAGCAGAGAGCCCGATGCGAGACTCGATCCCAGGACTCTGAGATAATGACCTGAGCCGAAGGCAGAGGCTTAACACACTGAGCCACCCAGGCGCCCACTATTTGTAATTTCTTACTTATCCTTGCCAAAAAATTAAATATTATGAGAGCAGGAATCATGTTTGTCTAGTTTATATTGTCAAGCCCAGTAACACATATGTCATGCTCAATAGTTTAACAAATATTAATTGAATTAATATCACATAGATCACTGATTGCCTTTGTTCCTGAATGTTTGATAGTCTTTGTTTCTCTTTTATCTCTGAATTCAGAGGCTAAATGGGGATTTGTAGAGGGATCATCTCAATTTTTTTCATTACAGAAAAGATAATTTTGTAATGGTTTTCCAATGATAGAACCATTACATGTACTCTTGAAAATGCAAGTATTTTCAACAGAGTCATATACTCTGCATTTCATATAGGATCTAGTGCTCTTTTGTTTGTTCGAAGATTTATTATTTATTTATTTATTTATAATATGCATATTAATATATATTAAAATTTATTTATTTATTTATTTGAGAAAGAACATATGTGCAAGGCTTGGGGTTAGGGGAGAGGGAAAGAAAATCTTAAAGCAGACTCCCCTCTGACCAGAGAGCCAGATGTGGGGCTCAATTTCATGACCCTGTGAGCTGAAAGTAAAAGTCAGATGCTCAACCAACTGAACCACCCAGGTGCCCCTGTTTATTTTGTTTTATTTCAGTTTAGAGTCTCTGAAATGTTAGAATGATCTTTATTATTTATTTCATCTAAAGAACTGTGATTTTGCTGTGGATGTTGTAGTTGTTTAAGATTCTATTGTGGTTTTGTTTTAAATGGACTACATGTTAATACAAATTATTTTATACAGCCATTAGTTGGTCCAACAATATTTATCTCATTTGCAACATAATGGAAGTCAGGTTGCATCTTTTTTGAAATATAATAATTAATAAGTTCAGTCATACAGAAAAATTTATCATTTTAAGTGTATATTATCACTCTGAAGAGCATATATCCATGGAATACAAGGCAATTTGAGAAGTAAATATGCGTTCACTACAAGAAGTACTTAGCAAAGAAAGTTCTCTGCAATGTAATTTATATTTGATACTATCTCTTGGGCAAAGTATAAATAAAATGTAGTTATGTCTACTAAATAACATAACTATCTTTGTAACTATAATGGTCTTGTATTTAATATTTTATCATTTCTTACTTGAAGAAAAACTTGCATTGATGAAGTCTTTGAAATGAACTTAATATGATACCTAACTAATATAAATACAATTATTTCAATTCATACTATAATTTTTAGAAAATGGGTGGAGAGCATGGATACTGGAAACCATCCATGTGAGAATGATCTTTCAAAGGGCTCAAACTGAATAAAACAGTGTCAAGAAAGCATGCAAGGCATTAAGTCCTAAAATACTGATACAATCTGTATGGTTACGATTAACAGAAGCAATCATAGTTATGGGCGTTATAGAATAAGATAGGTCATGGTTGATTTCAGGTTTTCAACCTATAATTCTAATGATAAGTAATATTTAATGTTGACTTCTTTCTTCTTCATGTCCTGCAACAAGAATATTTATAATCAGTAAGGTTTTCTGGCATAGCCAGAATGTAATCAGACACCTCACTTGAGAACATATGAGGTTGAGTCAATAATCTTTTTAAGGGTTTATTTTTTTGAGAGACAGCACAAGCAGGAGAGGTAGAGGGAGAGGGAGAGAGAATCTCAAGTGGACTCCCTGCTGAGTGTGTGGCCAGACACAGGGCTTGATCTCAAGACCCTGAGATCACCTGACCTAAAACCAAAAGTCAGTTGCTTAACTGACTGTGCCCCCAAGTGCCTTTGAATCAAGAATTTTGAGGAAAAACTGTCTAGCTAAATTTGTTCCTTAGTAGTCCTTGCTACTATTTGATTTAAAAGTTTATTTTTATATATAATATCCAAAAATCTAAGATTTCCAGTGTCCAGGAGATTAGCATGGATGGATAAATAAATTCTTTTTTTTAATATTTCATCTATTTTATTTTATTTTATTTTCTCAATTTATTTATTTTCAGAAAAACAGTATTCATTATTTTTTCACCACACCCAGTGCTCCATGCAAGCCGTGCCCTCTATAATAATACCCACCACCTGGTACCCCAACCTCCCACCCCCCCGCCACTTCAAACCCCTCAGATTGTTTTTCAGAGTCCATAAATAAATTCTTTTAATCAAATTAGATATAAATCTACATGTAATTTTTTCAGGCAAAATTAATGAAAAATATGCAGTTTAAATATTCAGTTAAAAGAATATTATCCTGACAAACAGGCTAATTTTTCTAGTTTGATGAAGAATGCCTTCTTAAACTTATGTTCATTTTATTGCTCTCAGAGTGTGATCAGACCATTTTTTTTTTCAGTTTGCCTCATACTATTCAAGGACTTAATAACATCAGCTATCACAAAACCCATATGTTTACTGTGAAAAGGAAAAAAAAATTTAAAGATTTTATTTATTTATTTGACAGAAATCACAAGTAGGCAAAGAGGCAGGCAGAGAGTGGGGGAAATAGGCTCCTTGCTGAGAAGAGAGCCCAATGTGGGGCTCGATCTGAGGACCCTGAGATCATGACCTGAGCCAAAGGCAGAGGCTTAACACACTGAGCCACCCAAGTGCCATGTGAAAAGGAAAAAATTTAATAGGACTTCAGAGAAAGTGATGGCTTGTTAATAAATTCTAAAACACATTCCTCCTGTCACATTTTTCTAATTTTTTTACTGATTAGGGAAACATATAACATCAGTTCCAATGCCATTTTAACAAATAATCTATTTTGGTTACAGATATGGAGATAAATTAAGAATGTTATGTAGTTTTCATTCAAAGCATGTCACACACAATCCATACAAAGAACCTCAATTTTCCAAAGGGGAAAATGCAAATCACATATGGGCTGCAATCTAATATTAAGTTGCATATTAGTCATGGATAAGTATAACATTTTTTTAAGCTTTATGGGGCTGGTCAGGCTATGACTCCAGGAGGAGTATTATTTTCTTTGAGATATTATGCACACAATTTGGGAAATTTACCACAAATAGATGCAGTTTATGTCTTCACACCACAAATGCTTAGTGTCACTGTTACCGCTATTTGATGACAAAAATGATTCGAATTTTAGCTTGATGCATTTTCTAATAAAAAGATAAATCTATAGAAAGACAAATATTAAAAATAAACAATAAAACATAAGTCTGAGCACTACTTAAAGATATATTTTAACAAGCATTTGTTAGGCACATGATATGTGCCCAGGAAATGTGATAGAAGCTATATACACATTAAATAGACTTTTTTTCTTAATAGAGCTCTCAGAATAGCAGGGAAAATGGGAAAGGGAAAACAATTTTAAAAAGCAGAAGCATAGCAATGAAGATATGTAGAAATGTGTATGAGAGTATAAAGAAGAAGTCTTTTTTTGATGCCAGAGAAGTTTAGGGCACGCTTATGGAGGAAGTGAAATTTAAGGTACATCTCAAAAATATTTTCCAGATGAACAAGTGAAAAGACAAAACGAACAAATGGAATTGCATGTCCATTTTGAGGAGTTTGGTTAAGACTGGAGTGGGGCTAGAGGGATAATAGGCATTAATATTCTCATTTGGATAAATTAGAAATTCTTAAAAGATAACTAAGAGGAAATTAAAAATAAATAGGTTCATTTCCAAGTTTGTTACTAGCAGAAGGTGGATGGTATAAGTGAATTTGATATATAAAGGTGGTATTTAAAATCTTAGAAATTCAGATCAAGATCTGGAATGAGGCCAGAATAGTAAGATTCATTAAGGATTTGCAGTTTGTTATAACCAAGTTCCATTACTTATATCACAGGCTGTTATCATAATTTTTAGTTTGCCTATCTGCCTTCAACTTCAGGACTCTCCAGTTCTCATGGATACTATAAACAGATTTATCTTTCCAACACACAATCACATTATATATACAAATGATCATTTTAATTCTTTATGCAAAATATTCCAAACTTCTCACTGCCCATTAAATCAAAGTGAAATGTTCTAGCTCACTCCCCATTTCAAAGAAACATTATTTTCTGAGTTTCTACTGTACCCTGTGAATTCACTTATCATGAGACCCTGATGATACCCAGTGAAGGGAAAGGGGCATGTCACAAGTTTCTTCCTTTGGGTTATATCTTCTACTGCACTCCAAATCTCGAAATGTAGCTCCCATACTTGGGACTTCAGGAGCATATCTACAAACCCTAACAGTGTATCACCTCACCAGATAGTGCCCATAGTTTTTCTGTATTCATATTTTTTATTATAGAAAACAATCTCTGTACTTAAATTTGCTAAATAGTACCTTCACTTAATGTTGTACAGTGATTTGATTTGAAAGCTTTTATACAATGATTTGAAAGCTGATTCAGTGTGCTAAAAATTGTGCACATACGGTGTCTCCCATATTCCTTTTGGGAACTGAAACGTGAAGAAGTTGGAGAATGTTGTTTATAAATTAGATGGGAGAATATGTGAGGTTTCTCTGCTAATTGTCAGTCTGGTCTCATGAGGTTTGTGCCTTTCCATTTACAGTTTTGGCAGTCACCGAGTGGGGAGGTATTCTCATCCTGCACTCTTTCCTTGGGTACAGGATTCCATCATGATTTTTAAATAGCATCCCTCCATCAACACTTTCACATTTAGCCCTGATCTCTACTCTTTCCTGGAGACCTGGAAAACAAACAGCAATGTGGACAGATTGCTGTGTCTTTTTGGATTTCTTTGCTTTCTGAATTTCTTCCCTTCACCCCTGCAGATCTTACTGTCGTCCACTTTGCCTTCTTGTCAGGGAGATTCACATGTACAGAATATGTCAACAGGCCTCCATTTTCCTAGATTCTGGTTGGCTTCAATAAGTGAAAATCTCTGGCAGGAGGTCAGAATGAAAGGTGAGAGCTGATCCAGGGAAGCCATAACCTCACCTCCATCCCTGTGACATTTTCTTGGGCTGGATGTATCCTTATGACACAGCCTGGTCCCCTGTGGTCTCCAGTCTCTCTTCCCACCTCCTGTCTTCTCTGGTCTAGGGTTGGTTATAACTCAGCTCTTCTTAGCTCTTACCTTCCCTATCTTTCCACTAAGCTCAAATATCTCTAAATGACCTTTTCTTAGAAATAAAGCAAATGAGCAAGGAAACAAACACGTGATTTTGTTTGGATTATTCTATTGTGGAGTCTATTTAATTTGAGTATGCGCTCAGTTTCTTATGGGACTCTCTTATTTTTTCTTGATTTCCATCATAGCATGATAATGACATGTAACGATGTTTTTCATTTTTTGGTTTGCTATTTACTGTATCTCTGCTTACTGGAATAAAAACTCAAGTGAAGACAAGGGACTTCCCTTTTTGTTCATTGCTATTTTCATCAGCTACTGGAATAGTGTCCAATATAAAACAGACATAAAATAAAAATTTTTGAAAAAAATGTCTGAAGAACTAAAATTAGAGTAATTAACAAGTTAACATATAAAGAGTCTAAAGCAAAGAACTGAGATTAAAATTAAAGCCATTATATCTATTAAGTTTTATTTTCTGTGAGCATTTTAGTGTAAAAGGATAGTGAATGACTCTAGATTTACAAATTTACACAGCTGGGGATAATCTGAATCTAGAAACCAAAATCAAATGTTTTAATTTAATGATAGCAAAGTGATAAGTAGTTCAAAAGACATTAAATTTTAGCTGGAAATATCAGTTTTATACTAATCAGTAGCATTGTATAAGCACATAATTTAAGCATGTGTGATGGCTAGTCAATTTCTCTGCTCTCTGTTATACCAGTGAAGGTAACATTCAGCCACTAATTCTTTAATAGACTGACCAGGCCACTTCTGGCAGAACAATCAAATAGTTGCTCAAATATACAGCTTTGACTTGCTAGGAATGAGAATTGTTACAAACAGTAAGTGACAAGAAGTGACACTAAAAAATAGAGACAGGTTCAGTGTGAAGATGTACTGAGTCTTATTATTTTTAATCTTTTTTGTGTGTTACTAGAGCAGAGTTTCTGACAAGTGATATACTGTCTCTACTCTGACTGACAGCCTAATCCCCAGAGAGAGCCTGAGCTTTTCAGTAGATCAAAGCTGTACCCTGTTCATTCATAATTTTATGAATTTGGGATTTCTCTCTTTTCTTTTAGATTAGTGTAGCCAGTGGCTTATCGATCTTATTGATTCTTTCAAAAAACCAGCTTCTAGTTTCATTGATACGTTCTACTGTATCTCTGGTTTCTCCCTCATTGATCTCAGCTCTAATCTTGATGATTTCCCTTCTTATGTGTGGAGTTGGTTTGATTTGTTGTTGATCCTCCAGTTCTTTAAGGTGTAGAGACAGCTGGTGTGTTCTGGATTTTTCAATTTTTTTGAGCAAGGCTTGGATGGCTATATATTTTCCCCTTAGGACCGCCTTTGCTGTATCCCATAGGTTTTGGACCGAAGTGTCTTCATTCTCATTGGTTTCCATGAATTGTTTCAGTTCTTCTTTGATAAAATTATGAATGAAAAGGGAGAGATCACAACTAACACCAAGGAAGTAGAAACAATCATCAGAAGTTATTACGAACAGTTATATGCCAATAAGCTTAGCAACCTAGATGAAATGGATGCATTCCTGGAAAAATATAAACTACCAAAATTGAACCAGGAAGAAATCGACAACCTGAATAGACCAATATCTAATAACGAGATTGAAGCAGTGATCAAAAATCTCCCAAAAAACAAGAGCCCAGGACCTGACGGATTCCCTGGGGAATTCTACCAAACCTTCCAAGAAGAAATAACATCTATTCTCCTGAAGCTGTTTCAAAAAATTGAAGCAGAAGGAAAACTTCCAGACTCTTTCTATGAAGCCAGCATTACCCTGATCCCCAAACCAGGCAAGGACCATACCAAAAAGGAGAATTTCAGACCAATATCACTGATGAATATGGATGCTAAGATTCTCAACAAGATCCTAGCCAACAGGATCCAACAACACATTAAAAAGATTATCCACCATGATCAGGTGGGATTCATCCCTGGGCTACAAGGATGGTTCAACATTCGCAAATCAATCAATGTGATACAACAAATTAATAGGAGAAGAGAGAAGAACCACATGGTCCTCTCAATTGATGCAGAAAAAGCATTTAACAAAATCCAACATCCGTTCCTGATTAAAACGCTTCAAAGTATAGGGATAGAGGGAACATTCCTGAACCTCATCAAATCTATCTATGAACGACCCACAGCAAATATCATCCTCAATGGGAAAAAGCTTGCAGCCTTCCCGTTGAGATCAGGAACAAGACAAGGATGCCCACTTTCACCACTCTTATTCAACATAGTATTAGAAGTCCTAGCAACAGCAATCAGACAACAGAGAGAAATAAAAGGTATCCAAATTGGTAATGAAGAAGTC
This sequence comes from Neogale vison, assembly GCF_020171115.1. Lineage (NCBI taxonomy): Eukaryota > Metazoa > Chordata > Mammalia > Carnivora > Mustelidae > Neogale > Neogale vison. The sequence goes on along the minus strand of NC_058092.1, from coordinate 172,291,569 downwards.
AAACTCTCTCTCTTCGCAGATGACATGATACTTTATATGGAAAACCCAAAAGACTCCACCCCCAAACTACTAGAACTCATACAGCAATTCAGCAGCGTGGCAGGATACAAAGTCAATGTGCAGAAATCAGTGGCTTTCTTATACACTAACAATGAAAATACAGAAAGGGAAATTAGAGAATCGATTCCATTTACTATAGCACCAAGAACCATAAGATACCTGGGAATAAACCTAACTAAAGAGGTAAAGGATCTATACTTGAGGAACTATAGAACACTCATGAAAGAAATTGAAGAAGACACAAAAAGATGGAAGACCATTCCATGCTCTTGGATTGGAAGAATAAACATTGTTAAAATGTCTATACTGCCTAGAGCAATCTATACTTTTAATGCCATTCCGATCAAAATTCCACCGGCATTCTTCAAAGAGCTGGAGCAAATAATCCTAAAATTTGTATGGAATCAGAAGAGACCCCGAATCGCTAAGGAAATGTTGAAAAACAAAAATAAAGCTGGCGGCATCACCTTACCTGATTTCAAGCTTTATTACAAAGCTGTGATCACCAAGACAGCATGGTACTGGCATAAAAACAGACACATAGACCAGTGGAACAGAGTAGAGAGCCCTGATATGGACCCTCAACTCTATGGTCAATTAATCTTCGACAAAACAGGAAAAAATATACAGTGGAAAAAAGACAGTCTCTTCAATAAATGGTGCTGGGAAAACTGGACAGCTATATGTAGAAGAATGAAACTCGACCATTCTCTTACACCGTACACAAAGATCAACTCAAAATGGATAAAAGACCTCAACGTGAGACAGGAATCTATCAGAATCTTAGAGGAGAACATAGGCAGTAATCTCTCCGATATCAGCCACAGCAACTTCTTTCAAGATACGTCTCCAAAGGCAAAGGAAACAAAAGCGAAAATAAACTTCTGGGACTTCATCAAAATCAAAAGCTTCTGCACAGCAAAGGAAACAGTCAAAAAAACAAAGAGGCAACCCACGGAATGGGAGAAGATATTTGCAAATGACAGTACAGACAAAAGGTTGATATCCAGGATCTATAATGAACTCCTCAAACTCAACCCACACGAAACAGACAAACACATCAAAAAATGGGCAGAAGATATGAACAGACACTTCTCCAATCAAGACATACAAATGGCTATCAGACACATGAAAAAATGCTCATCATCATTAGCCCTCAGGGAGATTCAAATTAAAACCACATTGAGATATCACCTTACACCAGTTAGAATGGCCAAAATTAACAAAACAGGAAACAACATGTGTTGGAGAGGATGTGGAGAAAGGGGAACCCTCTTACACTGTTGGTGGGAATGCAAGTTGGTGCAGCCTCTTTGGAGAACAGTGTGGAGATTCCTCAAGAAATTAAAAATAGAGCTTCCCTACGACCCTGCAATTGCACTCCTGGGTATTTACCCCAATGATACAGATGTCGTGAAAACAAGGGCCATCTGTACCCCAATGTTTATAGCAGCAATGGCCACAGTCGCCAAACTATGGAAAGAACCAAGATGCCCTTCAACGGATGAATGGATAAGGAAGATGTGGTCCATATACACTATGGAGTATTATGCCTCCATCAGAAAGGACGAATATCCAACTTTTGTAGCAACATGGACGGGACTGGAAGAGATGATGCTGAGTGAAATCAGTCAAGCAGAGAGAGTCAATTATCATATGGTTTCACTCATTTGTGGAGCATAACCAATAGCATGGAGGACAAGGGGCGTTAGAGAGTAGTAGGGAATTTGGGTAAATTGGAAGGGGAGGTGAACCATGAGAGACTATGGACTCTGAAAAACAGTCTGAGGGGTTTGAAGTGGCGGGGGGGGTGGGAGGTTGGGGTACCAGGTGGTGGGTATTATAGAGGGCACAGCTTGCATGGAGCACTGGGTGTGGTGAAAAAATAATGAATACTGTTTTTCTGAAAATAAATAAATTGGGAGAAAAAAAAATTGAACTTAAAAAAAAAAAAAAAAGCTATACCCTGCACATTCAGTGGCTGCTGGGCCCAAGACAGAGCCATGGTAGCGCAGGGGATGTGCCTATGTCGAGACCGCGGCAGGAGGAGGATATGAGACAGGAGAGCAGAGCTCTGCCAAGACCAAGTTCCTCACTGTCTATAGTCATGGACTAACAGCTCCATCATCAAACAAGATTAAATTCCCACTTCTTGACTCCTAACAGTCCCTAAAACCACTGTTACTTCACTTTCCTGTAACCATTACATCTCCTCATCTAAATATGAAAACAAATAAATGCCGCTTCATGTTTACAAGAAGTACATGGATTTCTTTTATTGCTGGACAGATCTATTGTTTTAGATGATTATTTATTGATTTGCAAATAATCTCACAATATTTCATCCAAAAAAATAGGCTTTAGGGCACCTGGGTGTCTCAGTCTTTAAGTGTCTGCCTTCAGCTCAGGTCATGATCCTGGGGTCCCAGAATTTAGTCTCTCTTCGGGTTCCCTGCTCAGCAGGGAGTCTGTTTCTCCCTCTGCCCCTCCCACTGCTTATGCGCTCTCTCTCTCAAATAAATAAATGAAATATTAAAAAAAATAGGCTCTAAAATAAGAAGTGGATTCAGTTTCATTTGTGTAATATATATACTTTGTATAATATATATAATATATAAATATAACATACAAAATCATATATATATCATATACCTCTAGGTTATAAGATTATAGATTTTGTTTTTTCACTAGTTTTATTCATTTATAATGTCTAATATCCCCACTATATTTTCATATATTATATATGTAATATTTATTACATGGTTTATGTTACATGTTATATACAATTATTTTATATTATATATTATATTTATTTTTTAAGATTTTATTTGTTTATTTGACAGAGATCACAGGTAGGCATAGAGGCAGACAGAGAGAGAGAGGAGGAAGCAAGTTCTCTGCTGAGCCGAGAACCCAATGCAAAACTCAATCCAGGACCCTGAGATCATGGCCTTAGCCAAAGGTGGAGGCTTTAACCCACTGAACCACCCAGGTACCCTATATGTTATATTTAATTTAAAAAATGCCTAACTATAGTTATAGTTTTGAAAAGAGGTCATGAGTGATATGTAAAAGATCTGTAATTATCAATAAAATAATTTCTACTTGGTAAAATGGAGCAGTAAAGACTTAAAGCAAATTTTAACATACTTTTTAAAATCTATATAGTGCCTAGAATAGGACGTGTCTTGGAAGTTTATGGCATGTCTGTTAAATAAATAAACTAAGGTAGAATTCACAAATTAATTTTTAGTCTCATGGAAAAAAAACAAAAACATTCAGAGGAGCTATTTGAGTTTTCATAGGGAAGAAGGAAAAACTGAGGATTAAGCAATAACAAACAGACAAATAATAACTTTTAAAAGATTTTATTCATTTATTTGACAGAGAGTGAGAAAGAGAGACAGAGAGAGCCCAAGATAGGGGAGGGGCAGAGGGAGAAGCAGGCAGTCCTGTTTGTTGGTATGTTTTTTTTAATTTCTGATACTTTTGATAACCTGAGGTAATACCCAGATAGAAATGGAGGTTGGTACAGAATTATCAAGTTCATTTTAGGAAAGTTAAGGCAGATAGCAATGTTCTAAGATGAGCCTTGAGATCATTTAGAAGCAATGGAAATGTCAATCAGTAGGACTATAGTTCTAGATTTAAGAATGAATCTGAGACTTGGAAAATCCTCTCCAAAGGTCAGATTCATGGCATCTGGATGGCAGCTGAAAACGTCAGTCTTTAGCCAAATATGAGTAGATGAAACTATGAATATTGTTGATTACATATGTCAGTTTATATTCTTATGTGTTGGAAGTATCCTAGGGAGGCTGATTACACATTCCAAGTCTATTTTTTTTTAAAGATTTATTTATTTGACAGAGAGATCACAAGTAAGCAGGCAGGAAGAGAGAGAGGCAGAAGCAGGCTCCCTGCTAAACAGAGAACGTGACATGGGGCTCGAACCCAGGACCCTGAGATCATGACCCGAGCCGAAGGCAGAGGCTTAACCCACTGAGCCACCCAGGCACCCCCCAAGTCTATTTTTAATACACAAATCAAAGGTGAACTCCATTTAATTCAACAGATAAGGTTTTCCCTTGTTTAGACTTTAGGAGATGGGAGCATAATAAGAAGGATGCAGTTTTTGGAATTGAGGCCTTACCATTCACCAAGAGAGACATAATATTATAAGGAATTTTGTGGTTTAATGAGGATAAACCACAGTGATAGCAACAAAGTGTTACAGACATGATGCTAGGAGAGACCCTAGCTATACCTAAGGAGTTAAAAGACATTTGAGGGCACCTGGGTGGCTCAGTCTCTTGATTTCAGTTCAGGTCACCAACTCAGGGTGGTAAGGTGGAGTCCCACCCAGAGTGCTGCCATAGGGCTGGATGTGGAGCCTGCTTAAGATTCTCTCTCCCGCTCCCTCTGCTCCTCCCCTCCCCTCTCTTCCCTGCTCAGCTCTCTCTCTTTCATCCCTCTCTCTCTCTCTTTCTCCCTCAAAAATAAATAAATAAATAAATAAATAAGAAAGAGACATTCAAGCTGTGGTTTCAGGAGTGGCTTTTGGATAGGTTTTGAAGGGCAGGCAGGAAATGCCTACACACATTGGAGAGTGGTAGGAAGAAGTGATTTCAGATAGTTTCATATGTTTACTCTAGAAGTGCAACTAGCACTGTTCTTTAGAGTTTATGGGGAAATATCATCTGTTAAAATTTTTGGATCTCCCATAGAACTCTGAGACAATAGGGAAATTCCCTGTTGGGGCCTGTTCAAGTTTGGTTAGACTTGGCCACTGTTGACAGCCAGAAATTCCTCTGACCAGACCCACTAGGAGAGAGACATGCTGACTGTGCCTGGTCCTGTGGTTCTAACCCACAACTTCTTCTTCATCTAATTGTAAGCAATATTTTTTTTAAGCACTGCTAGCTTAAAGCAAATGTTTGGTAGTACTTCTTTTCAAACTTAAAATTTTATAATAACTAGAATACAGATGTGTTTTGCAAGAAAAGAAGACAGGATGTTTTTTCACTAGAATTAAATTGAAATTTTAAAAAATGAAAGGAAGGAGGAAACAGGCATATAGCTTTATGAGTTCGTATTTTGTAGTTATTTTTGAAAAAAATGTTAAAGGTAGATAAATAGAAGTTTATAAAGAAAGAGAAAGAGAAGTTGGCAGTTCTCTTTTTTAGTGCTTCTGCATATATAAGTGTGTGTGGGTTTGTTCATGCATGTGTTACTGTGTGTGTATGTAGGTATTTGTATTTGTATATATTTGTGTAGTTGTATGTATGTTTGTGTGTGTGCATGTGTTTGTTAGGTGTGTGTACCTGTGTGTACACATAGGTTTGTGTAGATGTATGTTTGTGTGTGTGCATATGTTTGTGTTAGGTGTGTGTATGTGTGTTCATATGTTTGTGTAGGTGAGTATGCGTATGTGTATGTGTATGTGTTTGTGTGTGTATGTGTGCGTGCATGTGTTTACATTAGGTGTGTGTATATGTGTGTGCATGCAGGTTTGTTAAGTGTGTGTATGTGTGTGTGCATGTTTGTGTTAAGTGTGTTCATGTGTGGGCATATGTTTATATAGGTGTGTGTGCATGTATGTGTATGGATGTTTTTAGGTATGTTTGTGTGTTTGTGTTGGTATGTGTGTATGTGTGCATGTATGTGTAGGTGTGTGTATGTGTTTATTTAGATTGTGTATGTTTGTGTAGGTGTGTTTGTGTATATGTGTTTATATAAGGGTGTGTGTGCATCTGTGTTTGTGTGTGTGTATGTCTTCTTATAGGTGTATGTGTTTATGTAGATGTGTGTGTGTATGTATGTACGTGTTTTATAAAATAATCTTTAAAGTAGTCAGGATCCACAATCAAGTGTACTATGAAGGAAGCAATGTCACATAGAACTTGTGAGTAGAATTTTCAAATAGCTTAAAACTCTAAAGAGAAAACTGAACTAACATTTCTATTTGTTACCTGACAACGTTGACAGCATTGCATAAACATTGAGATCACCGCATTTTTTGAGGAATCCCTTAACAATCTTTCTTTTATTCACCTTGGATTCAAAGGTACAACTAATGAAAATAGCGGTGATATAACCTCTTCTCTACAGGTTTGTGTTCTTGAGTGCCAGCTGGTGACGCTGTGATGATACATAACACTAATAATTGATTAAAGTGACTTTTCTCCTCGCCCCAGTGCTTGCTGATGTGCAACACTTGGCAGTATATTATCAAAGCTACATCATACGGATGATGCCCAGGGACAGACTGTCACTGGAGAGTCCTTCCTTGAGTGATCGAGTTCTCCTTCACGGGGTCATGAAAGTCTAAGGCTGCACATTCAAAGCTAGTCTGTGTACCTATTTAAAGAGTAAAGTCAACTTTTTCAAAAAAAAAACCTTCATATTTCAGAGATTGTAACAGGTGTATTATGGCTACGAGCCCTGGAATCCAAGCTCATAAATAATGCATTCTGGTTGCATTGTGTATCCATGAAAAGGAGAGCCTCCTTCCAGAGAAAAGAAACTAATGGGAAACGGCAGACACAGTGAAGGCTGGTTCACAAAATGAAGTGTGATTATGGGCCTGGAGATTTATGGGAAAAGTTCATATGAAGTTTACAAGAAAAAGCAGACTCCATTAGGCTGTAGAATCACCAAGGAAGTTGAAGTGATAAAGCTGAATGCCTGTGGTTTTAACCCCAAGTATTTAGGGGCATCTGGGTGGCTCAGTGGGTTAAGCCTCTGCCTTTGGCTCAGGTCATGATCTCAGGGTCCTGGGATCGAGCCCCACGTTGGGATCTCTGCTCAGCAGGGAGCCTGCTTCCCCCTTTCTCTCTGCCTGCCTCTCCCCCTACTTGTGATTCTGTCTGTCAAATAAATAAAATAAAATCTTTAAAAAACAAAACAAAACATGTATTTAAATGCCTGACTATAAACCGCCCAGGGAAAAGTGGGTCCTGTCTGATATCCAAAGATGGGGTAATAGGTAGTAATTGTCTGCACATTATAACGAATGGTGTTAGACCTACTTCAGAGGACTTGGTAAGAAGTAGACTACACTGATGATTTAAATACCCAGCTTTTTGAGCTCCTCAGTTTTTAATGTAGGGGGAGCCAAGGCTAAATATCCCTGTAAATAGAGAAAGGGATTTACACAAGTTCTCTCTTAGTCCGCACATGAGTACCTAAAGCTTTCATCTTAAATGCCAAAAGTATAAGTCTTTGGGTCCTTTAAGATAAGAATAAGAGTAAGGAGTCAAAATGTTAACAATTGATTTAAATATACGTTCTTTTGTTATCATTACATGTTTTTAAATAATTTTCACATTAAATACAGATTAACAATGAAATTATATATCAATACCTCCCAAAAGCAGAGAGAATTAGTTGATGTTGAAGTCTCTAAAACCACATTTTTGCACACTTGTTTTTTGTTTCACATTTTCAAAAGAAGCCCTCATATGACCACTGCCTGCAGCAATATTTCATTAAATAAGGAATGTCTTCCTAAGGTACTGGGAAGTAGCGAAGGGAAAGTGTGTGTGTATGTATGTGTGTGGGGGCAGGGGTGGCCCTCACTTGTTTCATCTAGATGGAAACTCCAAATGAATAAATTAATAGCAGAAACTCAAATGTATCAAATTCTCTAAAATTGATCATCATGTTCATTAACATGTCCAGCATAGACAATTTCCATCTGCCTTGTGCACACCTCTTCCTATATGTATGTTAAATTAATTTGGAGATGACTTGTCATTGTTGTCAGGATTTTAGAGGGAAAGCAAATACAATTGTATGTCTTTGTTTTTCTTGTGAACTTTCACTTTCAAGTAATACTTCTTATGTAGACTGTGACATACATAAGAGGGCTATAATGTGTGATCATTACTTGCAGTGAGTGAGAAATCTGAAAGCATCATTTTCCCCTAACTTTGAGAGATTAATTGTGTCTGCCTATTCTCCATGGGTGTTGTGTCCTCTGAGATTTTCAAATATCCACTGACTTCAGTTAGAGACTGTATATTAGTTTATAAAAACATTACACACTGAAAACTCTCTAAAGTATTTTACCAGATTAGTTGTCAAGATATATCCATAAACTGAAATCCATTTTAAAGTAATGTTTTTATAGAAAACTGTAACTTCCTCTCAAAATTTCTGAATGGCCCAAATCTGTAAGTTTGGGAATAGGATTCAAAAAGGGGGATGGTGTTGAGGAGATGTGGTAAAGAGAGAATGAAGATGTGGGAACCAGAGCTCTACATGATTTCCCCTTTGGCACATCTTGATAAAATGTGTGCTTTATTTAGCACTTAAGAAGCACTTATAAATATTCAGTAAATGAAATAGCAAGTTATTTTTAGATAATTCTTCATTCATCTTTGATACTTGACTTTTCCCTCATTCTTTCTTCCTTCGTGGTATGAAATAGGACCAGGAACTGGGGAGGGGCCAAGATTCCAGCCAGCTAAGGGTGGTTCCTCCAGAGCACTCACTGGGCAATGGGGGACAAAGGAGGGAAGAATCCCACATTTTTCAGTAACCATATACCTCGTATTGGGCAGTCGCAGTGTTCTGTGATTCAATTTCTTCATTTGTAATATAAGGAATAATTCTAGCATCTGTGTTATAGGGTTCTCATGACTAAGAAGATCATTTTTATAAAGCGCATAAAACAGTTCATGGGACATAGTAAACACTCTAAGTGTGATGCATAATTCAGTTGAGCTTTGAAAACCTTTCTAATCTATATATTCTATTTTTCTGAATCAAATGTCAGCCTTGGAGCTGAAAGAGTATAATCCCTCGTCTTTTAACCTGAAAGATGTCAGCACTAGTACATGGATGCTCCCTTAAAGATATGGGTTATAAATTGCTGGAATTTTACCTAGACAAGATAAAATAAACATATAGACCAAAGATAACATTTATCTGCTTTGTGTTTCAACCAACACCTAAAGAGAGGGTACATCTCCCAGCCTCCCCATGTGTTCCACGGGGACCATCCTCTTCTCCTCCTGCTTTGTGTAACTGTTCACTTCCCTGACTCTGCAGAGCTCTGTTCTCACCTCCCATTCCATCATTCTTGCTGTAAAATGCCAGTTACCTGCTTAGGAATCAGAGTTTAGTTGGATTCCTGCAGGTCCATTTTCTCTGCTGCACTGGTTATTATGGATTGGTGTCTGCCCTGACCACGTTAACTAGTATTCATCTTTGACAGTGGACAAACAAAGCTTGTCAGTACTTTAAATAACATGGAGTTGAAATCACTGTGTCACAGAGCATGCTGTAGTAGAGGGAGCCAAATAAAAATAAGGGTGTGCATCCTGAGGAAAATCTAGGAGACTGTTGCTGCTCTTTGCTCATGTATTTTATGTACCAGTTGCAAATATGGACTATGACACTGTAGTGAACATCCAATGAATGCTGTTGTTTTGTAAAAGCAACTGAAGTAGATACCAATTTAAATAAGATTTCCTTGAAATTTCAGCTCCAGTTTATATTTAAGTGAACTGATGGCTTTAAAGTCGTTAAGTGGCACATCTTAAAAGTACCAATAACTGTCTCTTATGATTTGGTTAAATATGAAGCTGTTTTCAATTCCTTATTCTATGATACGGTTATATAAATTTTCGTAATAGAATAATAATAGAATAATTGAAGTCGATATAGAAAACTGGATTAAATACAACACAGAACCTGGAACAACATCACTGCATTCAACCCCCCCAAGTCAGTTATTTCCAACATGAAAAAGTCACCTATCCTCCTAAAATAATGTTCTTTTTTTTTTTTAAAGATTTTATTTATTTATTTGACAGAGAGAAATCACAAGTAGATGGAGAGGCAGGCAGAGAGAGAGAGAGAGGGAAGCAGGCTCCCTGCTGAGCAGAGAGTCCGATGCGGGACTCTATCCCAGGACCCTGAGATCATGACCTGAGCCGAAGGCAGCGGCTTAACCCACTGAGCCACCCAGGCGCCCCTAAAATAATGTTCTTAATTAGCTTTACTATTTAGGAATTTTTTGTTTTTGTTAATTTGTACATTTGGGGGCACCCGTAGTTGTATACACCTGAAAAAAAAGTTTATAATTATCTGCATTTGGCCATAAATAAAAATAATCTGTCCTCTTTTGTGGAGTCACAAAATTGTATTCATCTTTTTATTTCTGGCTCCAAAATTGTATTTATCTTAAATGATAGATATGTAAAATTATATGTATGTAAAATTCAAATTAATTTTTGAGAAAAAATGTAATAGAAAATTATTCTTTTTTTTTAAATATTCCAACACAGAGTTGGTTGGAATAGATTTTTTTTTAAGATTTTTTATTTATCTATTTGACAGACAGAGATCACAAGTAGGCAGAGAGTCAGGCAGAGAGAGAAGAAGGGAAGCAAGCTTCCCTCTGAGCAGAGAGCCCTATGTGGGACTCAATCTCAGGACTCTGGGATCATGACCTGAGCCGAAGGCAGAGGCTTTAACCCACTGAGCCACCCAGGCACCCTGAAAATTATTCTTATAAATACATTTGTAGAATATCATATATCATATATATATATATCATATAAAGTACCTTCTGTTTCATTTGTTTCTTAGAATTGCTTTGTGAGGGTTTCTTTTTTATCTTTTTTCACTAAAATTCCTTCTGTCTCCCTGAAACAAAGTGACTAAGTTGGTAAAATACAACCAGGTCTGCTCATCATGTACAAAAGTATTATGGCTAGAAGAGTTGACAGATATCCCCCAAGGGCTTTTCTTTTAGTATATGGCATTTTGATTTGGCTTCTTGGATGAAATGAAGTTCACTGCTATCTGTAGCATGTTAACATCCCTAATTTAGCATCCCTATGTTATGGAGCACATAAATTCACGTCAGCAGTAGTGTCTGTCAGAAATCTAGCGCTATAAAGGCTTCTGATGCCTCTAAATTATGAAATACGAAGCAAGAATTTATACAGCCAAATAATTATGAAATGCTTAGTTCTTAATCCTATAAAATCCTGTAAAAATCCTGTAATTCCTGTTTAAGAAAACAAAAATGTTTTGTAGCTGTGCACTAATGATGTAATAATTATTTACATCTCTCTTTTGAAACACTTTCCCTTTTATTTATTTCACTGACTAGTGTAATATGGATGAGGATTTTCATGTGTATCTGAGAAGAAGTTATTGATACTCTCAAACAACATGTCTCCTAACTTCAGTGGAATAGAAATGAGCTAGCTTCAGGCAGATATGCTAAGAGTTAGTTCCAGGGCTTAATTTTGACAAGATAAAATGAAGAAAACATGGGTCAGTAGGATAAAGAGGAAGACATATAAGAAAATATATATTGTATTGAACTGAATGATAATGTGGATAGGACATGTCAACAATTACCAGGTATAACTAAATCATAGCTAATGTGGAAATATATAACGGTTAGGAAGAAAATAAATGTATATGAAGAAAACCTGAATATCATTGATTTAATGTTGTATCTTAAGAATCTAGAAAAGAACAGCAAATCAACCCCTCAAAATATAATAATAAAAATGAGTAGATGTTACTAGAAGAAGAATTAGGAAAAACCCATTAAACAGATAAAACTAAAGAGGCCTAAATTTATTATTTTACAAGATTAACAAAATGAATAAACCTCTAGTAAGACTGAGGTTTATTTCCCCCTAACAGGGGAAAAGAAGACACCGTAGACCTGCTGTATCCTCTGAGCCAGTCCTCCCTCAGCAGTGCCAGCATTGTGGCTCTTACTCTGACTGTAAAATGCACGGCAGCAAACATCATCAGGGATCTATCACAGGTCCTAAAGGGTAGAGGGCTCGCCTGAGGGTTACACAGCAAGTCGGCAGATAGTGAGAAAACAGACCTGGGCCAGGATACAGGGGTGGGGTATTGGGGCTTCACGTGTGCCCTTCTATTTAGCTAATTAGGAGCATGAGAGTGAGAATTCTGAGACATCATGGCAGAGCCGAGGCAGGGTCACTCATGCCATCCCTGTCTCCAGGGGGCAACGTCATGGAGGTGGGAGGGTGGGCTGCTTCCTGATCTGGCTGTTTGCTTGTGGCTTTGCATACAGCTGGCAATACATTGACTCAAAACGGATGTCTTTTGAGATGGATGCCTCAGCAATCAAAACTTGATGTCAGGTACTTAAACTACAAGATTCTACATGCACTAAAAAGATATTATGAACAGTTTTCTGCCAATCAGTCTGAATATTTAGATAAAGCTTTCCCTACCTTTAGGAGGAAAACAATAAGATTTACAGAAGGAGAAGTAGAAAATTTAAATAGTTCAACATTCATTAAAGAAATTTAATCTATTATTAAAATCCTTCCTACAAAGAAATTTCACTGATAAATCTACTAAATGTGTAAGTAAAATGTATAACTAATATTATATTGAAAAGTAAAAGGAAACAATTCATAATATATCACAAGTATTTATAAAAAGGAAAGATCACAAGCTAATCTCTTTCCCAATAATTGATGAAAAAAATTAGTAAATTGACTATAAAGAGTAAATCTATACAGAGTAAAACATGTCACAATCTAGTAGGATTTAACCTAGAATATACTGGTGGTAACATTAAAAAGTAACCAGTAATCAAAATAAAATTATAAATGAAGCAATCTAAATGAGTCTAGAGGTAAATTATTAAAACTTAAAAATCATATTATCAAGATCACAGTACATGCTTCATACAAAAAGATAAATTACATTCCATAAACTGGAAACCAAGAAATGGAAAATTAAAATTTAAAAACCGTTATTCAGTTTGCAGTGCATCAAAATCATTAAATACCAAGGACTCAATACAATAACAGATATATAAGGATCTAAACTAGAAAATACAAAATATTAAAGAAGCTATAGGTAGTTTAATAAATGTAGGAATATATCATTAGTAATTTGGAAGTTACAATATTATAAAGATGTTAATTCAACCCCAGTTGATCAATACACTTTGTTAAATTTCAGTTATAACCATGAATATTTATTTTATAGATATTGGCAAGCTGTTCCTTAAAGAAAAAAAAATATGAAGAACTTATGAAACCTGTTATCAAAATGCATTATAAAGTTATAGATAAAGGCGGCAGCTTGGTATTGATGCAAGCAAAAATAATTAGTAGAACATAATAGTGAATCATGAAATGCACACATATATAACTGCCTGATTTTTAAGACAGTTGACCTTGCCTTGGATTTGGAAAAGATGATCATTGCAATAAATGATGTTCAGTCACTTGAATGTTCAAATCTAAAGAAATGATTCCTGACAACTACCTCCAACTATAGCATAAGAATCAATCCAGACAGGTTATAGATAAATGTGATCAGCAAAACATAAAGTTTCTAGACGTTAATGTAGGCAAACCTTCCTGACCTTGGAGTAGGAAAAAGCTTTTTTTTTTTAAAGCAAAAGTTTCTTAAGATAGCACAATCCATAGAGGCTTTTTAAAAACATACTAAATGGGATGTATTAAAATTAAGAACATCTTTTCATGAAAATGTACTAATAACTAGGGAAAATGCAAATTACAGTATGTATTTGTGAGTACATTTATCTGACAATGGGTTAAATAAGTTTATATTTTCCTGCAGTCGATGACAAAACAGGCAAATCAATAAAAAGGGGACCTAAAGAAGAACATCAAAATACATGATATTCAAATAGCAATAAATATAAAGTTCTCAAACTCATTACGTTAGTTCATAGGAACATATAAATTAAAACAAAAATGAGAAAATATTAAATCTACCAGAGACATTGAAGAAAATAGATTGACAGTATCGAGTATTGGTGAAAATATGGAAATTTTGTGTCATACATTGCTGGTGGGAGGCACAAATTTATATAATATTTTGGCATGTTATTCACCACTGTCTATTATAGCTAAGCAAATGCAAACTCCAGAAGCAATTCTGTTCTGAGGTATACTTCCAACAGATGTGCATATATTTGTTTAGCAAGAATTATATATACAAATGTTCTTATCAGCCCAATTCATAATAATACAGACATACAACCAAATATACATTGATGAGAATAAACAAAAGAGTATGTAATATCTGGAATGTACATAAAATGCTGATTTATACATAGGCCGATTTAATCCAGCTTTGGACTCTTTGATTGTGCATGGGATCTATTCTGTTTGTTTAATATGGCATTTTTGATTCCTAACACCTAACTTAAATTTCTCCTTGACTCCTTCTAACCAAAGACCCAGTATGATGGGCTACCAGGGGAATCTTGGCTCCAGAGCCTCCTGCCAGACTGGCTGAGAGTTTCTGGAAGGTATTTTGCAGTCTGAAACTCCTTCCAATGTGTCAAACCTGTACCATATCTCAAAGGCCCTCCCTGCTTGTTCTTGCTTCCTCTGCATGTACTTTCCACAGGTGTTTCACAGCTCCCAAAAAATCTCTTGTACTTCTGTGCCTTGACTTTGCTTCCTAAGGCATTTGAATCAATTGAGTAGCTTAATGGTTTTGACAATAACTTAACCTCTCTATGTTATAATACTAATAACATAAAATGGGTAGAGAAATTTCTTACAGTTCATGAGGTGTAGTCCAAGGATTAAGGTCACTCATGAGAAGTATGTATCATTTGATAAGGAACTTTTATCCAAAATATACAAAGAATTCTTAAAGTTCATCAATAAGAAAACACACAATTCAATTAAAAGTAGTCAAAGACCTAAATAGACACCTCAGCAAGGAAGACATATGGATGGCAAATAAGCATATGAAAAGATGTTCAACATCATATGTCTTCAGCGAAATGCATATTAACAATAATGAGATACCACTACACACCTATTATAACAGCCAAAATCCAGAATACTAACAACAAACGCTGGTGAGTTTATGGGGCCTCAGGAACTCTCATTCTTTGCCGAAGAGAAGGCAAAATGGTGCAGCCACCTTGGAGACAGTTTGGCAGCTTCTTACAAAACTAGACATATTCTTATCATATGATTCAGCAATCACAATCCTTGTTCATTGCTCAAAGGAGTTGAATATTTGGTCTACACAAAAACCTGTACATGAATATTTATAGACACTTTATTCATAATTACCCAAACTTAGGGGGAAAAAAATATATGCCCTTCAGTAGGTGAATAGACAAATAAACTTTGGTATATCCAGGCAATGGAATATTATTCAGCACTAAAAAGAAACTAGCTATTAGGGGCGCCTGGGTGGCTTAGTGGGTTAAGCCGCTGCTTTCAGCTCAGGTCATGATCTCAGAGTCCTGGGATTGAGCCCCGCATCAGGCTCTCTGCTCAGCAGGCAGCCTGCTTCCTCCTCTCTCTCTGCCTGCCTCTCTGCCTGCTTGTGATCTCTGTCTGTCAAATAAATAAATAAAATCTAAAAAAAAAAAAAAAAGAAACTAGCTATTAAACTATGAAAAGATATGGAGAAGCCTTAAATTCGCATTTCTAAGTGAAAGAAGCTAGTCTGAAAGGCTGTATGATATCCACTCTCATGACGTTCTGGAAAAGGCAAAATTATAGAGATAGTAAACAAGATCAGCAGTTGTCAGGGCTTGAGGGGATGAGTATCCAGAGCACAGAGAATTATTAGAACAGTAAAGTACTCTGTATGATACTCTAATGGTGGATACATATCATTATATACTTGTCTAAACTTACAGAATGTAAGTTCTAGAAGTGTGAACCCCAACATGAACTATGAACTCTGGATGATAATGATGGGTCAATGTAGGTTCATCAATTAACAAATGGACCACCTGGTGAAGGATATTGATAGTCGGGGAGGTTGTGCATTTGTGGGGGTAGGGTATATGTAAGGAATTTCTGTATCTTCTCTTCAGTTTTGCTGTGTACCTGAGACAGCTCTAAAAAATAAAGTTGTTGTTATTTTTTATAAAGAATGTATCACATTCCCTGGCAATTATTCCCAGAAGAATAATGATAATGATGATGATGGTGGTAATGATTTCCATTTGTAATTTTCAAATAAATTGTCTATTTGATTAAATATCTAAAACAATTTTCCAAGAAGACATTTCACTATAGTATTAAATAGAAAATAATCCATTGCTGTAATCGTGAAATTAACTCTCTTCCCCAAATTAGTTGAAAGAAAATTTGTTTTCGTGGCAATTTATACAATTGCAGAAGCAGATATATTTTGTTGCCCTTGACCCAGTAAATTCCAAAATGCATAATTATCCTGGCATATTTCCAGTCATCTTGAGTGATTGTTAGTCCTCATTTTGAATGACACTGAAAACTCCTAGTCAGGTTTGTGGCTGCATACCTTCCATCCCTTCCATCCCTTGGTTTTGTAAAGCCTGGTATAGAGCAGGAGGAGGGTCAAAGCTGAAAGCCCACTCATCTTCCTAGTGCCATTGTTAGATTCTCTTGTCACTGTACATGTGTGTGAGAGAGAAGATACAGAAACTAAATTACAACCATTATTTATTTCTGAGAAACAACCAACATTACTATTTTATTTTATCCCAGTTTATTTTCTATTTTTTGTGTGAGTATTTTTTTATATGTATGTTTTGAGCAGGAAAATGACATGATCTGATGAGGGTACTCACATTAGGTAGTCTAAATGGGAGGCAACAATGGAAATGGAAACTGGAAGGAGTCTGCAGGTGATGCAGGCCAAGGAGAGGTGTCCGGAAGTGGTGGAAGTGTCTGTGTTGAATATATTTTTAAGATACAGATACAGCCCTGCTAAAGGTTTGCAGTAGACACTGCCTAGAGGCCCTTGAAGAACCATCCAACCGGACTTGCTCTCCTTCCAACCATGAACAGCCAGGACCAACTGCATGTGTCAAATTGATACTATCTTTCTCTGGACTCCCACCTGAAGTTTTCCTTTTGCTTTTAAAATGTGAAACATTTGAGGATTTATTCTATGCATAAATGATCTGCACTTGTACATAGTTCATGCCTAATATGTGATATGGGCTGGTGAGCAAATGTGCCTGCCTCCTGATGGATGAGTTGTCTGTGATGTAATCAAAAAACTTCTGGCACTCAGTGGTATCTAACTCAACATGTCTTATATTGGCTCTCCCTAATTCTCCACTTTATTCATTTCATCTTTACTATTGCACCTCAAGGTTGTATTCCTTAAGGGGTGTAGCAACCTTTATCATGGACACTCCTTTCTGAACTCAGTCTAAGAGACTAGAAAGCAGACACTTAGGATATAATTTAGAGCTAGATTGCTCACTGGCTTGATTACAATAAGGTTGCAGTACAATAAGATTACAACTTTCCTTTGTAAGTAGGTTGCTGGGAACTTGTTCACATGCAGTGGGACTGCATACATCATAGAGGCAGGATCTGCTGTGCTGAGAACCAAGTCTAGGATCCATTTGCAAAAGTGGCAAAGCTACAAATAGAGAAATAACTCATAGCTACAAAATGTCTCCTATCAAATGGCCCTGATAGAAAAAAAATGGAATTTTATACATGTTTGGTGGATACATTTGAGAAATTGGAACTATCAGAGTCTTCTAAAACCTTTAGAAGAAGAAGCAGCCCTATTCTCCTAGCTAAAGCAAAATAATTTCTCCTTGCTTGGGGTTTGGACAATGACTTTATCGAAGGCAGGTGCCTTCCAAAATCAGGCCTATTTTTTCTCAAGTTCCAGCCTCCATTACTTTTTATTGATATCATGTTAAATTACCATTAGGATAGCCTGATCAGGGGAGTACAATCCCTGACTCAGGAAGAAATCACAAGCTGAAGGATATGCAAAACTGTTTAATATTGGTGAGAAGCAGAGAAAATAGTATATGTGAGAGAGTGTTTTCAAGATGTTAGTCTGAGAGGAAAGGACTGGACTATAAGGTTGAAAAGGAGAAAATGTACTGATGTAGCAACACTCAATTTGTAGACTGGATGAGGATGGATTTTTGAAAGTTGGACACAAAAGCCTGGAGTGTCTAGAGCAGAGTTGCTAATACTGTCCTGACATAAGGTTGACAAAGGATCATCAAGCTCAGAGACTTGTACATTTTGAATGAATTAGGTCACACCTAGAATCTGTGATACTCCCATCATCAGGGTGGAAAGGAATGCAGTACTCAAGGGACTGAGAGATCTTAGCAAGCTTGATGGCCTGCTCTAGGATGGCCAAGACTGACAGTGGAAGGATCTCCCGAGAAATTGGGCTTTCTAGAATCAGTGGAATTTAGAATAGCAGGGGCAGAAGCATCCACACGTAACCTTCCAAAGTAAGATAGTCATAATTAGTGTAATAAGCGGAAAGCCAGAGTGTGGCACTTTGGGTATCATGACTCACAGTGATGCTCATAATATCTCTTGTATTTCAGTGTTCCCAGGAGCAACATAGACAATAACACTTTTATTGCCTATTTATTTAACAAATATGCAGCTTGAGGTATAATTGACATAAAACATTGTATAAGTTTAAGATACATAATGTAATGACTTCATGTATGTATATATTACAAAATGATGACCACAATAGGTAGGTTAATACCATTGTCACCTTACATAGTTACCATCTTTCGTATGGCAAAAGTTTGAGTATCTACTCTCTTAGCAACTCTCTTAGCAAAGATAATGATAGGTTTCTATACTTTATACTTCCTATATAAAAACCACAGTTATGTAGAACCTCTTTAGATTTTGCAGGAATGCGTTCAGAACTTGAGAATGCTGCGCAGGTTTACTTATCAGGTAACCTAAGGAGCACCTGGGTGGCTCAGTCAGTGAAGTGTCTGCTTTTGGTTCAGGTCATGATTCCAGGGTCCTGGAATGGAGCTCCACATGGGTCTCCCTGCTCAGTGGGGAGCTTGCTTCTCCCTCTCCCCTTTGCTCATTCTCTCTCTCTCTCTCTCCCACTATCTCTCTCTCTCTCTCAAATAAATAAAATCTTTAAAAAAAAGTTTGTTATCAAATAACTTAAAAGACTGCCATTTCCAATGGGGCATAAAGACAAAGAAGGCTTTGTAGCAGATGAAGTCTGTGATGAGTGAGATGCCCTTTGGCTTTACCCATGTAACCAGGAATATTCAGTGGTGCTAGAGGCATCTGTGGTAGAAAAGGATGCTGTTTTGTCTTGTGGGAAGGCATCATTAGTTCTTCATGGGTTCTGGTCAATTTCTCAGAAGTGCAGCTGAACTTCTGGTCTTCCGACTGGAAGAAACTTGTGAAATCCCAGATGTAAAATTATGGAAGAAATTTCCCAGTGTGCAAAACATGGACAGTCCTGCAGTGTGCAACTGTTACCAACCCAAAACTAAATATTTAGCTAATCTGAGACAACTGAGCTGAAAGGGTAAGGCACATGGGAAATTTCTTACCTCTTCCACATAGACAGTCCTGAAATACAATTATTGCACTTCTCAGATAACTGTACTGTAGAATTGAGCAAGTGGTAGTATTTAGTAGTGGCCACTTGATAAAATAACTCCAGTGGCTTTCCAACTTCCCCTGAATTATTCCCTTTGTCCTTTACTCTTTAATAAAGTTGTAGCATGTAATGGTTTTGTCTCAGACTCTACATGCTAGGGAAACTCTTCTAAGACATGAATTGAATTTGAAGCTTGACAAAGAATGGAACCAAGATAACCCACGGTTTTGTGTGAACATCAATGGTTAGACAGTAGTACTGTTTTCTAAGATTTCTAAGACTGAAAGGGGTCTAGAATTTGAGATGCTTCTAGACTATACTAATTATACATTGGTCATAGAAATGACCCCATATTTTAGTGATACAAACAAAGGCACTTATTTATTTTATTCTTCTGAGGAAACAAGGTTTACACTGGGCTCAGTGGACACTTTTGTCTCAACTGTGCTCTCTCATACATCTCTGGTTGACTCTGGGGTAAAATAAGGGCTGATTTGTTTATGATGGCTTCAAGTAGGACAACTCATCTTCTGTTCTATAGAGCCACTCCTCACCCAGATGGCTAGGGGCTTGTTCATGTGGTATCCAGGCAAGTTTTCAAGGAGATGAGAATTAGGCAAAGCTGTTTGAGTTCAAATCTGTAACTGGCATAAGGTCACTTGCATGTCATTCTATTGGAAAAAGCAAATCACAAAGTAAATAGATTCAAGGAGGTGGAAAATAGGCTCCACTGCTTGATCAGAATAAGAAAATGCTGTCCTAGGTACCATGTGAATAGGTCTCATAAGGAGACCTATTTTCAGCTGAGTCAGTTGCTACTAAAATGTTTAATATGAGAATTGGCTGTTGGATTTAGCTGTCAAACTATTGCCAGTGGAGTAGTTGTCAAGATAATCTGATCATTGTCCATTGAGGAAGGAAATGTGGTGGCTGGGTGTGATTTGAAGTCAAGCAAGATTTTATTTTTTGCTTGTCTACTTGTTTTGCTTTTATGATGTTTAAGTTGGAGAATGAGTCAATAGAAGAAAAGTAATCAGGAGTCATAACTTTCATGAAAAAGAGAGTAAATGTGAGAGATTGTCTCAGTATCATGGTTTTAATTTTCCTTTCTAGTGGAGTTTTGGGGTTTTTTTGTTTTTGTTTTTGTTTTCTGTGAGCAAATGGTGGCTTTATTGTTTTTTGTTGTTGTTGTTTTGTCTTGTTTTTTTCTTTTCAGCTTAACAATATTCATTGTTTTTGCACCACACCCAGTGCTCCATGCAATCCATGCCCTCTCTAATACCCACCACCTGGTTCCCCCAACCTCCCAACCCCTGCCCCTTCAAACCCCTATTATTGTTTTTCAGAGTCCATAGTCTCTCATGGTTCACCTCCCCTTCCAATTTCCCTCAACTCCCTTCTCTCCATCTCCCCTTGTCCTCCATGCTATTTGTTATGCTCCACAAATAAGTGAAACCATATGATAATTGACTCTCTCTGCTTAACTTATTTCACTCAGCATAATCTCTTCCAGTCCCATCCATGTTGCTAAAAAATTGTGTATTCATCTTTTCTGATGGAGGCATAATACTCCATAGTGTATATGGACCACATCTTCCTTATCCATTTGTCCGTTGAAGAGCATCTTGGTTCTTTCCACAGTTTGGCGACCGTGGCCATTGCTGCTATAAACATTGGGGTACAGATGGCCCTTCTTTTCACTACATCTGTATCTTCGGGGTAAATACCCAATAGGACAATTGCAGGGTCATAGGGAAGCTCTATTTTTAATTTCTTGAGGAATCTAGTGGAGTTTTTTTACTTAAAACTCAGTATCTGGATTTAATCATCAATTGCTGCTAATACTTAAACAGTTTTACTGGTGATTAGATTTAGTACAGTCATAATCCTTTTTTTGAGTGGTGGAGTTGTCGCTTTTAAGCTTCCATTTGTAATTGGCAAGAAAACCTATAGTGATTTATAGAAATAGACTTATGAATTCTATATCATATTCACCAGTAATACATTTTCACTCTTTGAAAAAAAAAGTGTTTTTATTATATTCTATTAAAAATTTGTATTTTGAATTCTCTAAAATCTCATAACAACAATGCTTTTATGTATTAAATGTTAATCAGTTTTCTCAAACTTACTGGCTGTTTTCTTTTCTTTCTTTTTTTTTTTTTTTACTATAACAAATTTCCACTATATTTTTTTCCATTTATTTATTTTCAGAAAAACATTATTCATTATTTTTTCACCACACCCAGTGTTCCATGCAAGCCGTGCCCTCTATAATACCCACCACCTGGTACCCCAACCTCCTACCCCCCCGCCACTTCAAACCCCTCAGATTGTTTTTCAGAGTCCATAGTCTCTCATGGTTCACCTCCCCTTCCAATTTACCCAAATCCCCTACTCCTCTCTAACGCCCCTTGTCCTCCATGCTATTTGTTATGCTCCACAAATAAGTGAAACCATATGATAATTGACTCTCTCTGCTTGACTTATTTCACTCAGCATCATCTCTTCCAGTCCCGTCCATGTTGCTACAAAAGTTGGGTATTTGTCCTTTCTGATGGAGGCATAATACTCCATAGTGTATATGGACCACATCTCCCTTATCCATTCATCCGTTGAAGGGCATCTTGGTTCTTTCCATAGTTTGGCGACTGTAGCCATTGCTGCTATAAACATTGGGGTACAGATGGCCCTTCTTTTCACGACATCTGTATCTTTGGGGTAAATACCCAGGAGTGCAATTGCAGGGTCATAGGGAAGTTCTATTTTTAATTTCTTGAGGAGTCTCCACACTGTTCTCCAAAGAGGCTGCACCAACTTGCATTCTCACCAACAGTGGAAGAGGGTTCCCCTTTCTCCACATCCTCTCCAACACATGTTGTTTCCTGTTTTGTTAATTTTGGCCATTCTAACTGGTGTAAGGTGATATCTCAATGTGGTTTTAATTTGAATCTCCCTGAGGGCTAATGATGATGAGCATTTTTTCATGTGTCTGATAGCCATTTGTATGTCTTGATTGGAGAAGTGTCTGTTCATATCTTCTGCCCATTTTTTGATGTGTTTGCCTGTTTCGTGTGTGTTGAGTTTGAGGAGTTCATTATAGATCCTGGATATCAACCTTTTGTCTGTACTGTCATTTGCAAATATCTTCTCCCATTCCGTGGGTTGCCTCTTTGTTTTTTTTATTCAACAAGCACTGTACTAGGTGCAGTGGGTAATCCAGAGAAATGTTAGAAAAGCTTTACATTTAAGAAGCTTGCAGTATAGGGGAACCTGGGTGGCTTAATCTCTTAGGCATCCAACTCTTGATTTCAGCTCAGGTTATAATTTAAGGATCCTAGGATCAAAACTTGCATGGGGCTCCTCACTCAGTGGAGAGTCTGGTAGAGATTTTCTCTCTCCCACTCCCTTTTCCTCTGCCCCTCCCACTCATGCTGCCTCTCTCTAAAATAAATAAGTAAATTTTTAAAAAGAAAAAGCTTGCAGTGCATAAAGGAGATAACAGGAATGGATAAGGTAAACTAACATAACTAAAGAAAATATATTGTATAAAAATGTTAAAAGTGAAGAGAAATTTTCAAAGAAATTATGAAAATCAGACTATTATTTGTGCAACTCTGTAATTACAGGAAGATAATTTTTTAAAAAAATTTGTGTAGTCACTTAGGCATTTAGTCATTCAATAAATTATAATTACTCATTTGATGTGGATAAGAAACTAGGAAGATCCTTCTCTTCTCCATGCTTTGGGCACTCATTAGAGATGATAGTTAAATGAGAAAGGCAGTCCTTAATCAATAATTACACTAGAATAAGGAGGCTGGGAAGATGGTGGTGTAGGAGGACCCTAAACACACCTGTTCCCTTGGATACAACTAGTCGCATCTGCATAAATAACCCAGAGAACAACCCAAAGCCTAGCAGAACAAACTCCACAGCTAAAGGCAGAGAAGAGGCCACATCAAAGAGGGTAGGAAGTGCAAATGCAAAGATGAGGTGGTGAGCTAAAAGGACCCCAGCAGTCCACAGTCAGAGGGACCTGGGGGCATGGAGAAGGGCAAAAAAATGCTATCACACCCAGGAGCATTCATGAGAGACAAAACCCCATAACATTTGGCTTTGAAAGCAAGAAGGGCCGAATTTTGTGATTTTACAACCAGCAAATTTTAAAGCCTGAAATTTTAGCAGTCAGTGGGTTCCAATCTGGGAGAGCCCAGAGAGTGTTAGGAAGCTGGGTCCCTGCCCTTTAAGAGACAGCATAACAAATAGCACCCAGAGATCTACCACTGAAGCAGCATTTTGAAATACACCTGTGTCCACAGAAGGGAGACTTACTTACTCATCTCAGAGTGTATCCTGAGAGGCAGGGATTGCAGGGAACCCTCTCTGGGAACAAAGAAGCTGAGGACACCATTTCCCTTCCTCCAGCCCTCAGTATAAACACACAGCTACCTATAGGAATTATCATGGCATCTATAGTCACTACCTAACTTGCTTAAACAAAGCAACTCCCCCCACCCCAATATGTGGATCCTCCCTTTCCAGTCATTCTTATGTCAGTGACTGTTCTACCATTCCCCTCCCCCAGAAGACCAATATAAACTTCAGCAACACTGCATCTCTTGACCAGGGTGTTGTGCAGGGCATGGGTCTGAGCAGTGGCTGGTCACCTGGGGAAAACATACACATCTTGTGAGAACTGCACTCCCCAATCAAGAGCTTTGCAGAATGGCCTCAGCCGAACCCAGTCTTGGCAGTGGCTATATATCCTTAGAGAAACAGGACAAATAGGACATCATTAAACGTCTGCACCCTGCCCATTACTTTCAAGGTCAGTAGATTTAGCTGACTTTCCTCACACCCAGAAAAAGACAGAGAGTTAGACAAAATGAGGAGACAGAGAAATATGTCTCAAATGAAAGAACAGGACAAAACCACAGAAAGAGACATAAGAGAACAGATAAAAGAAATATGCCTGCTAGAGAATTTAAAGTAATGAATATAAAGATACTCATTGGACTTGAGAAGAGTGGAGGACATTAGTGAAACCCTTAACAAAGAGATAAGAAAGAAGCAATCAGAGATGAAGTACACAATACATGACACTAAAAATACACTAGAATAAATAAATAGCAGACTTCAGGAAGCAGAGGAACAAATTAATAACCTGTAGTAAAGAGTAATGGAAAGTAATCAAGCTGAACATGTGAGAGAAAAAAAATATGCAAACTGAGACTTAGGGAATTCAGAGACTCCATCAACTGCAATAAAATTTGTATTACAGGGATCACAACAGAAGAAGAGAGAGAAAAGGGGGGCAGAAAATTTATTTGACGAAATAATACCTGACAAGTTCCCTAATCTGTAGAAGGAAACAGGTATCTAGTTCCAGCAGTCACAGAGATCCTTCAACAAAATCAACCAAAGAAGGTCCACACAAGACACATAGTTAAAATGACAAAAAATAGTGATAAAAAAAGTTTTTTTAAAGTAGCAACAGAAAAGAAGTCAATTACATACAAGGGAAACCCCATAAGGCTTTCAGTGAACTTTTTAGCAGAAACCTTGCTAGCCAGAAAGGAGTAGCAAGATATATTCAAAGGGCTGAATGGGAAAAACCTGCAGCCAAGAATGCTCTATAGCAAGGCTAACATTCACAAAAGAAAAACAGATAAAGTGTTTCCCAAACAAACAAAAGCTAAAGGAGTGCATAACTACTAAACAAACCCTACAAGAAATGTTAAAGGGGATTCTTTGAGTGGAAAGGAAAAATCAGAAGTTAGAGTATGAAAATTAGGAAACACAAAAGCAATAAAAATAACTGTATCTATAAAAGTCATATATGAACTTCACACACAGAAGAAAAGTGTATAAAATATGGCACCATATATCTAAAACATGATGAGAGAGATGAGTAAAGAATGGGCTCAAACTTAGGTGACCATCAACTTAAAATAGACTGCTGTGTGCAGAAGATGTTACATAAACTGAATGGTAACTATAAATCAAAAACCAGTAATAGATAGGCAAAGAATAAAGAGAAAGAAATCTAAGTGTGTCAGTAAAGTAAGCCAGCAAAGCATGAAAGAGAGTGAAGAAAATATTGGAGAAAAACTATAAAGCAACCACAAAACAAAAAACAAAATGGCAATAAATACATTTCTACCAATAATTACTTTGAATGTAAATGGGCTAAATATTCCAATCAAAAGACATAGGGTGATAGAATGGATTTAAAAACAAACAAAAAAGAAAAAGAAAGAAAGAGAAAAAAACAAGGGGCATCAGCGTGATTCAGTTAAGTGTCTGCCTTCAGCTCTGGTTATGATCCCAGGGTCTTGGGATCAAACCCCACATCAGGCTCCCTGCTCAGTAGAGAGCCTGCTTCTCCCTCTCCCTATGAATTCCACTCCCCCACTTGTGCTCTCTCTGTCTCTTTCTGTCAAATAAATAAATAAAATCTTAAAAAAAAAAAAGACCCATCTATATCCTTAAGAGACTACTTTCAGATCTAAAGAGACCTGCAGATTAAAAGTGAGGGGATAGAAAAACATTCCAACAAATTGGACAACCTAGAGGAAATGGATAAATTCTAGAAACATATAACCTATCAAGCTGAAACAGGAAGAAATGGAAAATTTGGACAGACCATTTACTAACAATCAAATTGAATCTGTAGTCAAAAAAAAAAAAAAAAACCTTCCAGGGGTTCCCCTAGGTGGCTAAGTCAGTTAAGCATCTGCTTTTGGCTCAGATCATGATCGCAGGGTCCTGGAATTGAGCCCTGTGTCAGGCTTCCTGCTCGATGTGAAGTCTGCTTCTCCATCTGCCCCTCCAAACTCTGGTTTTGCTCTCTCTCCCTCACTCTCTGTCTTTCTGTCTTAAATAAATAAATAAAATCTTTTAAACAAGCAAACAAAAAAACACCCAACAAACAAAAGTCCAGGACCAGATGGCTTCACAGGTAGAGTCTACCAAACACTTAAAGGAGACTTAATACCTATTCTTCTCAAACTATTCCAAAAAGTAGAAGAGGAAGGAAAATTCCAAATTCATTTTATGAGGCCAGCATTACCCTGACATCAAAACAGCTAAAGATACCTACAAAAAAAGAGAACTACAGGCCAATATCTCTGATGAACATAGATGCAAAAATCCTCCACAAAATACTAGTAAACTGAATCCAACAATGCATTAAAGAAAAATTCTTCACCTCAATCACATGGGATTTATTCCCAGGATGCAAAGGCCGTTCAATATTCACAAATCAATCAATATGCTACATCACATCAGTAAGAGAAAGGATAAAAACTGTATGATCATTTCAGTACCTCAATGTAATAAAGTCCTTGTATGAAAAACCCAGAGTGAACATCATACTCAATGGAGAAAAACTGAGAGCTTTTCCCCTAAGTCAGGAACAAGACAGGTGTCCACTCTTAACCACTTTCATTCAACATGTATATAAAATGGAATATTACTCAGCCATAAACAAGGTTGAAATCTTGCCATTTGAATACATGAATAGATCTAGAGATTATAAAGCTAACCAAAATAAGTCAGAGAAAGACAAATACCATATTATTTCACTCATCTTTGGAATTTAAGAAGCAAACAAACAAAAGGAGGGGAAGGGGAAAGAGAGAGAGAGAGAGAGAGAGACAAGCCAAGAAATAGACTCTTAAGTATAGAGAATACACTGATGGTCACCAGATGGGAGGTGAGTGAGGGATGGGTGAAGTAGGTGATGGGGATTAAAGAGTTCACTTGTGATGAGCATTGAGTAAAGATATGTATTCAGATATTGTTAGAACTGATATGTATTCAGATATTGTTAATATAACACTGTATGTTAACTATAATGGAATTAAAATTAAAACTTTATAATAAATTTTAAAATTACACTAATTAATGTAAGTTTATGATTGTGCTAAATACTAGGAAGGACAGGAACCTGGTGCTTACAGTGTATCATAGAGAAATTGACCCACTAAGAGAAGTCAAGTTTGCTTCTCAAAAAAACTGACCATAACAGGGGTGCCTGGGTGACTCAGTGGGTTAAAGCCTTTGCCTTCAGCTCAGGTCATGATACCAGGGTGCTGGTATCAAGCTCCGTATCGGGCTCTCTGCTCAGCAGGGAGTCTGCTTCCCCCTCTCTCTCTCTGCCTGCCTCTCTGCCTATGTGTGATCTCTGTCTGTCAAATAGATAAATAAAATCTTAAAAAAAAAAAAAAAACTGACCATGAGAGTTGCCATCTTCTGACTAACATTTCTTATAATCCACCTGATTCTCCTCTAGATTCTGTTTGTCTGCCTTCTCTGGAAGTAGGAGTTGACTATCTAGAGAGCAGTTCTGGCTAATGAGCTATGATTTAACAGAATATGAGCCTTAACTAGACTTTTATTTTCTTACTGATTTTATTACTTTAAAAGAAAGAAAAAGATGTAATTGTACCACCACTCCTTCTACTTCCTGCTTTGAACATGGATATGACGCTTAGAACTAAGGTATAGATTTTTGCCAGCCTAACACAAAGGGTTCTGTAAGTCACAATTAAAAAAGTAGTTGAGAAAGTGAGTGTGTTATATTTGCATTTAATCTTTTGACAGAATATGCTACTTATGTGTTATGCCACAGATTCACAAATGATGAAACTTAAGGTTGCAAAGTATAGTATTTTTCCATGTCAAATTAATTATAATGTGTTAGGGCTACTATTTTAATCCAGTCTGAACCCAGCTCCCATGTTACCACTATCACAGTATATTGCCTTTCATGATACCACATTCTAGGCCTGGAGGAACAGGTTGGGGCTTACACCAACAGGAAGGATTTTAGAAAGACAGGGTATGAAGAGAGCTTTTCCAGTATTTATGTTATATTCCAAAGTCATTCTAATGATTCAGTCACTGGCTGGGAGGGTGTAGCAGCTCAATAGCTATTTGTGGAGTAAATGAACAAATTAATGGACAATATAAGCAGAATCAAGAAGTTGAAATGAAAAAAAAAATGAATTTAGAGGTGACCTCTCATTTGATAAGAGTAACTCAAGAATGTGAAACATCATTGCTAACCAATTATTCAAAACAAATTTTTACTTTAAACATGTTTTAGAAAGTGCATTTTGGAGAAACTCTTAACAGAGAAATATATTTCCGTGTATCTGAGTTCAATACCTGTGCTTGAAATTCATCAATCCAAGGCCATTTTCTCCATGCAGACTTCACTCACATTGTGACAAAAAATGAGCTAATCATTGTCAGCTGGTTTTATTTGAAATGCAGTCTTTCAAACCTTTTATTTCAGTGAAAGTCAGTTTCATATAAATTTTTTAAATTGATAGGTAATATAGAATAGCTAGAAAATTAAGCTTGTGAAAGTAATTATGACCAGCTACACTCAAGGGAGGAGTGAGTGGGTCAATAGGAAGATAACTTTCACAACATAAAGAGACAGTATAAGGGATTATATACAGCAATAAATTCCTATATTCATTTTATAGTCTGGCCATCCACTGCAGATCTGTCCTCTATATGGATGAAATTAGTTACACTTGCATGAGTTTCCTATTGCTGCTGTACAAATTATCACAAACAGTATCTTAAAACAAGAATTTACATACCTTTTAAATGAACAGAAATAAAAGTATAACATCTTCTTATTAGGCATGCCAGTTGCCAGTTTGTACTTAGCCAGTTTCTTTTTATCACAGACATATTGAATCAGATTAACTTTCTGCATCCTCAGTGATCCCTTTCCCTAACAGTTTAAAAACCTGCATGTAGAATTGAGTATAGAAATATTAGTTTTTTTTCAAATTTTGTTGAACAGACTTACAAGCTAATCAATTAAACCCAATTCTTTTGTCAGCCTAAGACCATGACATTTGTAGCTCTTGACCTTGTGATGAAGAGTATGATTGCACAGAATCCTTTTGAAAAGTACTATCCTTCACACATCAAGAGAAGCATAGGCCATTAATAAACTGAGTATCACAGAACCGTATTTTAGTCTTCAGATGTAAATGAATAAATCATCTTTCCTTGACAAAGTCAAACAATTTCTTATTAACTCATATAGTTATTTTAAGGCAACTGATGAGAAGTATAAGCAAAGAATATCTTTTTTATATTAGTAAAAGTCAAAATGATCATTTGTTCATGGTGCCATTTGCACCATGCTATGACAGGAAAGATTTTTCTTTTTTTTCCTCACATCCTTTGCAGGATGTGGGATGAACTTGATAAGCTTGCCTCCCATCCAACACACACACACACACACACACACACACACACACACGTGTCCAGAATAACCTAGGCCAGATAGGTGGAAGAGAGCTTTTGGTATTGCAGAGAAAGACAGAACATACTAACTTGACTCTCATTTCTTTGAATTTTAATTTCAACTGAACATGTCTTGATTGTGTACTTCAGTGACAAAAAAATAAATTGTATCAAAAGTTTTAGGTACCCAGATTTCATGAGTATTAAAAAGGATGAAATGACCTCTAGCCATTTTTACTTCAATGATATTAACTGGTAAAATATTTTCAAGATAAAAATATTTATGGGTTTTTTTCTATCATTGCCTCATATTTGAGCATAAGTTACACAAGAGGAATGCTTATTTCTTGAACTAATTTTCTTGTTTCAAAATGAGCCATTTGAATATAACTATCACATTGATTTACACGAGCAAAGTTCTAACAATACACAGAAGGAGCTGGAATGTATTATGGTATTATGCTGAGTGAAACAAGTCAGAGAAAGACCAATACCTTATGATTTTACTCATATGGGGAATTTAAAAATCAAAGCAAATGAGCAAAGGGGAAAAAAAGAGAGGGGCAGGGGAGAAACCAAGAAAGACTCTTAACTTTAGAGAACATACTGCTGGTGGGTAGGTGGGTAGGGGGATGTGGGAAACAAGTGATGGGGATGAAGAGTACACTTGGTGAGCTGTAGTATAGTATGAGGTACACCTGAAACTAGTATTACACTGTAATTTAAACGAAAACTTTAAAAAAATAAAATTCAAAGAGATCTCTTCCTGTGGCTTCCCACCACCATAACTATCTTCTTAGTCAATATTTATACATTTTACATTTTACAATATGGCTTTATATGTTATCACAATTGATACTCTCTGCAAAGTGGAATCCAGATGCTAATATTTCCTTGTTGTAATATAACTGTAATATTACAAATGAGGGGCTTCTGTTGATACGTTGGTGTTGTCATGTGTCATAGAGCAGATAAATTATGAAGAGCAGCTTTACACAGTTTTTCTGATTTCTAGTAGCATACCTTCCTTCCTTCTGTAAAGTAGTCCATCATAGAAATCAAAAAGCCTCATGAGTTAAATAAATGACAGAAATATTAGGAAGATTAATTTTTAATTCAAAACATGATTTTGAAAAGCATTGGGTCACTGATTGCTACTATTAAAAGAAATCCACTTGAAAGAGGCAGTGACAAATGCAATTCTCTGTATATCATTTGATAACGGGACAATTTTAAAAGATAAATCATTTTATCTCTTCAAATGAAAACTGCAAGTCCTATAGCTTGAAATCAATGAAGAAAAAGAAAAAAATTATAGAAGTTACTCTAAAATATTTGGTCAAGTGGTTTTTTGTTTTTTTTTTTTTTTAATTTATTTGACAGAAGGCACAAGTAGGCAGAGAGGCAGGCAAAGAGAGAGGGGGAAGCAGGCTCCCTGCTGAGCAGGAAGCCTGATGCTGAGCTCAATCCCAGGACCTTGAGACCATGACCTGAACCGAAGGCAGACACTTAACCCACTGAACCACCCAGGTGCCCCACGCCAAGTGTTTGGTTACATTTCTTAAATTGTTATTCCCCTAAATTCCACATTCTCATTATTTTGGGATAATACGCACATGGTGTATAATCCATCAAGGAAGATGCACATGTTCTAGGAACACTTACCTCAGGCGCATGTGCCCAACTTTTTAACTTTCAGATCAGAAGGCAACTCATAAACAAGGAAACTCTTTGATATATAGTCACAGTCACCAACACAGGTCTGTCCCTTAGAGATAAGACTTCATCTATCTATTCCAAGAAGTGTTTTCAGTTTTCTTGATTCATGACTATCTTTCACTCATGGGAGTCTCTTCTCCTTATTCATTATGTATCATGCTCTAAAAGGAGTCTTACCTCTCCTTCACAACTGTCCTCATCTGGACCCCTCTCTGCTTATGTTCTCCCTGCTGTCTGGGAAGATAAAAGATAAAAAATCTGAATTAAACTCTCACAGTGCTGGTCAAGATTGTAGTCAGTATAGTCCTCTCTGCCTGCTGGAGGTGCAGGCATAGGACTTGCCTCAACTGGCCAATGGATAGAAGCAGTGGCCTTTTCTAAAGGAGCATAGTACCTATTAAGATAAATGTGAACACTGTTTCCTCGGAGTTTCAATTTAAGATGAATGGTCGAGGTGCTTTTAGAAAGTTAAGGTTTGGAGGGAGAATCTATGCTTTCTAAGGCTGGAAATAAGTGCCTGGGTTGATTTTGTGACATGTTTATACTATTTATTACACAGTGTAACATATATTGTCACTTGTAATATTGTTGAAGATTTATGTTATCATCAGGAGGGAACTAAACACATCATGCACGGAATTTCACTTGGAAGATCTCTGTGAAACAAATGTATAGTTATTCCAAAATATTTGCTTTTCTCTCTTATTCATGAGTTTTTTTCTTTCTCCTGAGATCATTCTTTCAGGCTGAACTCAGCTTTCCTAGCTTTGTTCTTTTTCTTTCTATTGCAATTTTTATGTAAGGTAGTTAGGGTAACTTTTTTCCTAAAAATCTGAATTACAGAGATTTTGAAACTTTACTTCTACTAGGAAGGGATTTATTAAAGAGTCACAGATTTCTTACTTTAAGAATATTTTAGTACTATATGCTGCCACCCAATGTAAATAATACTCATCATAGGTAACTGGGACATTTAGAGAATTTTTTGGCTTTTGATTCTATAAGCTATTCCAAGAATATAAATTCATTGTAAGATCCAGAAAAAATGTATATTTATATATAATTTATGTCAAGTCAAAAAAAGGAAGAAGCACCATTTTCAATTACTTATCCCTGCATTTTTATAGTTGATATGCTTTGTCCATAGCCTCCATCCAGAACCTGTCATGATAAATATTAATCCTTTCTAAAGGATGGACTACAAGTCTTTATTACTGGAAGGAGTCATCCCCGATTCTCTGTCAATTCTTCCCATGTAGAGGTGGGAACAGGCAGCTTAGAAACATAAAGGTAATTCTTTTTCTTCTCAAAACTAGAAGCCTGGACCAGAATGTATTTCTAAGTGTATAGGTCCAATCCTAAAATCACCCTTGCTGTGACAGCTATAGAGCATTTACCTTTGTTGTCGTGACTGAAGAAATTATCTTCTTTCTCCTCCACTGCTCCTATGCTCTTTATAAGGCAACTCTTTCACGCCTTCTCACAACCTTCCCAGACCACTTAGCATTGGACAGTGGACAACATTGTAAACATAAAACCGGTAGCTGGAGTTCATTCACATTTTCTAGATCAGTGTTTTGCAAAATATGGTTTATGTTTTAAAATGCAGGAGAAATATCTGGGGTGATTATTTAAAAAGGAGTTTCCAGACCTACTAAATAAGCTTCTATTGTCTAGAATATGGGAGTCTGCAGTTTAAGAAATACTCCAGGTAATCTCAATACACAAAAAGTTTAAGAAGCTCTTTAAAAGCTTATAGAACATGAAAGGAAAGGAGGAAGTGTGTTTTCAAACTATGTTATGCACATAATTCATCTTATATCGAGGCTACTCAGTCATTGTTATTCCTCTGTCCTATTCTAAAATGTTTTCCAAAAAGAAGGCACCAGGCATTTGAAATGAATCCAAGGCCAACTGATTTCGACTTCATTTCTTAGATTTGTGAATGTTCTCTCTTAGGATTATTTTAACAAATTAAATATAATAATAACAGGAAGGACTTTAGACATTTTAATTATAGCCCGGGTATATCAGTAATCTTTGCAAAAACATATACGTGGAAGATGCTTAAAAAAATGTTGATTGTGAACAAATTTATTGTTGATAAAATTAACTGCCAGCTCACTCTACTTTTATGACAATAAGTAATTAAGTTAAAGTGTTCCCTCTCCTTTTTTTCTAATTAGAAAATAACTTTGGAAGTTTTACTAATTAAATTTCTCCTTAAATTTGTCAAGAATATTAATGGCATAGGTCAAATGTATAGTAGCTATAATTACCATACCTGCACTTGCCATTTTTAGTTATGCAAGGTTTTTTCTTTGCTGTCACAAACAGCCTGCAATTATTGTTATCAGTGTCAAATATATTACTCTCTGAGAAACACTGCAGCTTGCCTTGGACCAAGTCATCTATGAGTTCTAATTTAAGATACTGAATAGGGTGTTTTCTTAGTACAAACCAGTGTCTCCGAAGTTTACTTGCTTATCTCTTCTGATAGAATCTGGCTGGCCTGTCATACTGAACCGGACTGAGCGTGGTCAAGGCTGCAGGTGCTTATTCTACATGACCAAGCGTCAGAATGGAGATCAAATGTTGAACTAGCCTAAATTATTTTACTTTAACACATTGTGTCAAAGACAAAATAATTCTAAACTTTGGACAGGACAAGTTAGAAGCTATTATTTGGATATGAATTGCTGGGCAAAGGCTAATTAATCCTTATTAGCCTATGTAACTATGATCTGCAAGTAGATAAAGTGACGGTCATGAATATGTGTGGTTGAAAAAATATCAGTACTATTCAGTGGGATGAACAAGATGATACTAAGCTTCTCTTTTAGAATTACATACATTTTTAAAGATTTATTTATTTGAGAGAGAGAGAGAGTATGAGTGGGTGAGATAGAGTGAAAGAGAGAGAATCTCCCGCAGGCTCTCCACTGAGCACAGAGCCTGATGTGGGGCTCAAACCCAAGACCTGAGATCTTGACCTGAGCCGAAGGCAAGAGTCATATGCTTAACCAGCTGTGCCATCCAGGCACCCCAATCTCCATACATTTTTTACTGACAAAACTTAAATAAGACTATTCTGAGCCTCTTTATCCTAAAGTTTATAAAGAAACAAAAAATAGCATTTCTTTTTGTTTAAGGAATGCTGTTGTAGGATAATGTCAAACAGCAAAGCAGCTCTATGAATTCTCTGTTTGTATATCTCGAGCCAGTTATTTTTCTTCTCCCCTCCTGGGGAACTCCCTTAGCAAAATAGGAAGATGAAGGAGCAGAAGATAGTCATCTCTATCTTTGTAATCTGTGTGTTTTCAGTGCTTTTAGAAATGTAAAATCATCTATTTTTAAGATAAATCCTTGACATTAAATTTTTTGTTGTTGTTGTATGCCTCATTTGTAGTAAGGAAAATCCTGAAAAGTTAAGATTTTGGTTAATTTTGGGATAACAGGTGGTTTTATTGTATTATAAAAGAAAATGTGCTCTGGTTTCATTTACTGATATTTTAACATACCAGCTCAAAGCTGGTATAAAACTGTAGATATTTCTGGATGCAGGTCCAATAAGACAGGGTTTAGAATGGAAGATATGGGATAGAAACTCTAATAATGAATCCAACCCTCCAGAAAAACAGAGAAGCCATTTTTACAGTCATATTAAAACATCCCTAGGGATGTCTAGATACCTTCTTTTTTTAAAGTTTTTATTAAATTCCAGTTAGTTAATATACAATGTAATATTAGTTTCAGGTGTACAATATAGTGATTCAACACTTCCATGCATCACCCCTTAGTCATCACAGGTGCACTCCTTCATCCCCATCACTTGTTTCCCCCACCCCACTACCCTCCTCCCCTCTGGTGACCATCAATCAGTGTGTTCTCTGTAGTTAAGAGTCTGTTTTTTGGTTTGCCTCTATCTCTCTCTCTTCCCCTCTCTCTTTTTCCCCTTTGTTCATTTGCTTTGTTTCTTAAATTCCACATACCTTCTGATAACAACATTCAGAACACTGAGTATGGGGTAACAGTTTCTAATAAGCTTTCCTTTCTGATCATTAACACGGAAATGCAAAATCATTTATTTGCCTGTGTTAACTGCGTTATTCTCTACTGGCCCTTTTAAAATTTCAATACATTATAATACTTAATAGAAAAAGGGTTTTTTATACCATCAGAGGATATTTGCACATAGTATTTTCTATGTAATAAAGTAAATACAATAAAATACTAAGTCAACTTAACACTTATATTTTAAAATTTTTCTCACAGAAATACAACCAGAATTCTAGATTTTTTCAAATGTCTTTAGTGCACAACTTGATATCACTGAAACTTGGGAAGTTTATTGACTTTAGGTAGCAGGGTTTCTAGGTAGATATATCAAATAATAATTTTCTTTGCTCCAACAACATAATGAACTGATTTTCTCCTTTTTTTTTCAATTTATTTTTTATTTTCAGCATAACAGTATTCATTATTTTTGCACCACACCCAGTGCTCCATGCAATCCGTGCCCTCTATAATACCCACCACCTGGTACCCCAACTTCCCACCCCCTGCCCCTTCAAAACCCTCAGATTGTTTTTCAGAATGTGTTGGAGGGGATGTGGAGAAGGGGGAACCCTCTTACACTGTTGAATACAAGTTGGTGCAGCCACTTTGGAGAACAGTGTGGAGATTCCTCAAGAAATTAAAAATAGAGCTTCCCTATGACCCTGCAATTGCACTACTGGGTATTTACCCTAAAGATACAGATGTAATGAAAAGAAGGGCCATCTGTACCCCAATGTTTATAGCAGCAATGGCCACGGTCGCCAAACTGTGGAAAGAACCAAGATGCTCTTCAACGGACAAATGGATAAGGAAGATGTGGTCCATATACACTATGGAGTATTATGCCTCCATCAGAAAGGACGAATACCCAACTTTTGTAGCAACATGGACAGGACTGGAAGAGATTATGATTTTCTCTTTTTAAGTTTAATCCCAATGCTCTAGCATGGAAATCTCCTTTATTTGGAAAGAAAGATTTTGGTTTGAAAGGAAGAAAATCGCTTGAAATTTGTGAAGTTTGTTATGGCAACTATCCAGGATAATTTAACCATTAGTCAGCTAGCTACAGTATTCTCTCTTTGACATTTCCTAGTTCACCAGCAAATAATTAATTTTTCCCTTCAATGGGATTTCAATCTTGACATGAGAAAAGAAAATCCAGCTTTATTCTTGGATCAGCCTATACTCTGAGCCTTCTCTTTTTACTAATATATAACTTTTTACTAATATATACTATAAGGACTATAGTCTATTTCTAAGTAGTGATTTTTTTCTATGTAAAATATAAAATTAACCTAACTTCTCTGATGACAAACAACAGCAAAAAAGCTTAATATTGTTAATAAAAAAATATATAATACAGGTTGCTGTTGTTTTTCACATAACAATGTGTGTAGATATTAACCATATAAAAATAAAATGTGCTAACTTTTATTTTTCTTTAAAAATTTTATTTATTTATTTGAAAGAGAGGGCAAGAGAGCATGTTGGAGCGGGGTCGGGGGGGGGGCAGGCGGAAAAGGATTTGCAGACTTCCTGTTGAGCCCAGGACCCTAAGATCATGAACTGAGCAGAAGGCAGACACTTAATTGACTGAGCCACTCAGGTACCCCCAAATGTGTCAACATTCAAATCTATTTGCAGCATAGTCTGGATATTAAATTAGTAAGGATTTACTACAAATCAAATACCTTTCACATAAGTTTAGTTTCAATCAGATTTATTTATTAATTTTATGCTGCACCTGCTGTTTCTGGACATTTTTAGTATATTAACCAGTTTATATTTTCATTTTTATAAATATTACATTTATATGTTTTTGTTTGTGCAGGGGACATTACACGAACAACAGTAGCACATGGAATTCATTTTTTGTAACGCATGGCAACTAATCTATTAGAAATATTAACTCCTATTGTTTCCACCAGGTTTTTGAAATATGAGAGACACTTCATTCATATATTCCTTAATTTTACTAGAACAAGGATTATATTAGAAACTTCATTAAAAATATAATAATATGTTTTCTGATCTCAAAAATGGATGAGCAAGGCAACAGACATATAAACAACTTATTATGTGTTAGATGTCAGCAAAGGAGTACACCTTACAGGGAAGGATCTATTGGGGATATTAACTGCAAGGGATCTTGATAGAAAGAAAATAAATTTTCAGACAGAAAAGAAGGGTAAAGGTTTGTAGACAGAGGAAAGTGTGTGTTATGAAGAGGTGAAACAATATTGCACAAGTAATTAAATAGTAGCTAAACCATATGGTCTGTGCTGGGGAGTCTCTTATTTCATGCTGACTGCCTTACCCTATGCCTCTGTTCACACTCACACAGAGGCCAGAACATCCTCAGGTAATGTAGAAAACTTTAAATGTTTTTTAGTGAAGGCAATAGTAAGGCTAAATCCTTTTAATTATCATTGCTCCTCATTTTCTATATTCATCTAATTCAAGTGTCAACAAGCAAATACATTGTTAACCAAACTTCAGAATGAGAATATGAAAAGACTTGACATATATATAATTGTAATATAAATTTATATCTATAATTATATATTCATTATACATACAAATTCATTATAAATATATTAACATCATATAGTGCATATGCAATTATAATATTCATTTCCTGTCTTCATGTTAAAAATGACATAAGGAAAGGGGGACAAAGAGTAGGAAAATCAGATGAAACCTGTGGTTGAGTGAAAAAACAACATGAAACCAGAATTAAATTTAACACACAGGCCCACATCAGAAAATCATATCACTTACTAATGTGAGTTACTTTTTCATTCCGTATTTCCCACGAAGTGAATTGGAAAACATGGCTAATTATCGGATTTATGGCAAAATAGCATTTTTAAAAAGATTTTATTTATTTACTTATTTGAGAGTGAGAGAGAGAGGGTTTTGTTTTGTTTTGTTTTTTTACCATATTTTAGCATATTTTACTACCTGTAAAATAAAGGCTGTTGCTCAGGAGAAGCAAAACTGTTTCTCTTACTACTGTCTAAAAGAATGCTCACTTGTGTCCTCTAGGCTGCTATCTAAAGCAATGAACGATGTGTGCTCTGCAGCACACTATGGATGGAACTGTAATGCATACTACAAATACAGAAGGCAGACCTGAAGGTCCTCTGCCTAGCATCCTTCCATAGGTACCTTCATTAATAGCACTAACAGGCTTCCTTCAAGCTGAACCAAAACATTGGCTAAATATTTTCTGAGCACACAGTTACCACTTGGCATGAGGCATGGGTAGACTTAAAACTATCTGCAGAGAAATAGGGAGAGCTCCCATATCAGATAATCCTTTCAGTATAATGTGTTCCTTACCTAAAGGGCAGAATTTGAAGTCAGAGTCTGTATCAAATAGCTTGGATTATTATCTATTTCAAGTTTTCCAATTAAGAGTAGAACCATGTCTCTTAACAATTTCCTAACCTGGAGGTAGATTTGACATTTTCTTATGAAAATAAAGGGATTTGGCAGAAGAAATGTCTTAAAAAGACGTTAAAAGGAGATAGTAATTTGAACTGGGGACGGTGATACCTAAACAAAAGCCTGATACCCATCCACATTCTGTAAAGATGACCTTGATCAAGAATTAAGCTATTCAAACAAAGGGTGATAAGTTGTACATCAAATATTTATTGTTCTTTTTCATTTGCACACCAATATGAAATTGTAACAGATTTGGAACACAGAGTATTCAGGCTCAGTTCACAGTAATGATGCAGGAGGGAAGACCAGCATTCACTCTAGTGACAGGAGAGTTCAGTACTTTTTTAAAACACCTAACAACAGGTATACAAATTAAGATTGAGAGAGACTATTCCAAATATCTCAAATAATGAAGTAGGTAAAATTCTTGAGAGCAAAAATGTTATTTTATTTTACTTTAAAGTATTTCTGACCTCAAGTTAACAGTTAGTCCTTGATATTTGGTACTAAAATGTACATTTCTGCCTTGAGTGATTGATCCTTATGGTACTAGAGTATTTGGTGATTATATTTTGACATTGGCATTTGATAACTGAGTGATCAGCACAAAATATATGAATGCTAGTGTTACTGGCAGCATGCATATCTACTTAGACAGCTCAGCTGAACTGTAGCTTGGCTGTTCTCACAACCCTTTTTTTTTTTTAAGATTTTATTTATTTATTTGACAGACAGAGATCACAAGCAGGTAGAGAGGCAGGCAGAGAGAGAGAGAGGAGGAAGCAGGCTCCCTGCTGAGCAGAGAGCCCGATGTGGGACTCGATCCCAGGACCGTGAGATCATGACCTGAGCCGAAGGCAGAGGCTTAATCCTCTGAGCCACCCAGGCGCCCTCTCACAACCCTTTAAATTGAACTGCTCTTGCATTCACCCCTGGCTATAGCATAAGATAAAGGAAGATCTGGTAACTTGGTGCCACAGAGGTAGCTAATCTGAATGCTCAGGGCCTCAATAAAGAGTTATTTTATTAGATCCCAGTATAGTCAGGCCATTTCTTCACAGTGGTGGATGAAGTGTGCCAGAGAAATTTGGCTTTGCACATGGAAATTAGCAGCAGTATTTTATGCCATAGCTCATTTTCACCTGAATGTATTTTTTTTTTCATAAGGATGCCTTCCATTCTTATTGATTCTAAGTGTGTTCTGTGATAGACTCTAATATGGCCCGGAGTGTTTCCCATCTCCTGGTGTGTATGCCTGTGTGTAATCCCCTTCCATTGACTGTGACTTCTTTCAAAAGGTTAGAATATAGCAAAGGTGATGGAATGTCAGTTATCTATTGGGATATTTAACATTGTTATTTTCCTCTTGCTAGCAGAATTTCTCCCTGGCGGTCTTTGAAGAGCAAGTTGACATTTGGGGAAGTCAAAGCACTAAGGGCCTGAAGGCATCTCTAGCCAATAGTCAGCTAGGAAGAGTGCCCTTAGTCTAACACCACTAAAATAACCAAACTCTGCCCAAACCTTCTTGGAAGCAAAAATTTCCATAGCCTAGCTTTGAGATATGCTGATATCTTGAAGGAGGCTTTGTAGATAACTCGGGCAGGCAAAGCCAGACTTCCTGATACTTTAGTTATCTTTCCTTTTTAAATTAATTCATTTCTCAGATAAGGGTTTTGTCCTTATTTCCTCCTAATTTGTGTATGGTGTCTCCTGTTTCTTATTAGTAATTTGTTTTATTTTTTGTTTGATGATGTTTTAGTGTATTTAAATTTGCCAAATTTATATTAAGATTATTATAAATCTGTAGTTTAATTTGGGGAGAACTCACATTCTCAAAATACTGAGCCTTTCAATCCATAAACATGGTATTTTCCAAGAATATGTATTTTTAACCATGTACTGGACTCTCACATTTTCTTATTATGTTTATTTCTAGGGCTTTTTAAAGATTTTATTTATTTACTTATTTTAGAGAGAGAAAGAGCACAAAGTGGGGGGAGAATCAGAGAGAGAGGAGGAAAAGCAGACTCTGCACTGAGCATTGAGCCCGACTTGGGGCTCAGTCTCACAACCCTGAGATCATGACCTGAGCCAGAGTCACCCAGACACCCCTATTCTTAGGTATTTTATGATACTGTATGAAGTAGCAATTTTAAATAAAATTTTCTGTTCAATGAAGTAATAGAATTGATTTATAGGTACACTTTATTTGAAAAGACTTTAATGAAAACTAATATCCACCATTTTCTTACACATTCTTACTTTTTACCTAATACCATTTTTCTGTCCTAGGATTCTATCCAAGGTAATGCGTTGCATTTAGTCATCATGACCCCTTTGGCTCTTGACTGTGACAGTTTCTTAAACTTCCCTTGTTTGGGACTATGTTGATAGTTTGAGGAATATTGATCATGTATTTTATAGAATGTACTTCACTGGGATTTGTCAGATGATTTTATCATTAAATTGGGGCTGTGGGTTTGGGGAGGAAGACCACAGATGTAAATTACCATTTTCATCACATCGTATCAAGAGGGACGCCTGGGTGGCTCAGTGGGTTAAGCCACTGCCTTCGGCTTGGGTCATGATCCCGGGGTTCTGGGATCGAGTCCCACATCGGGCTCCTTGCTCAGCGGGGACCCTGCTTCTCCCTCTGCTTCTGTCTGCCTGTGCTCACTCGCTCGCTCTCCCTCTGTCTTTGACAAATAAATAAATAAAATCTTTAAAAAAAAAAAAGGGTAACACTATCAACATGATTTAATCACTGGTGATGTTGACTTTAACCAACTGACTAAGGTAGTTCTGGACAGGCTTTTCAACAGTAAACCTTTTTCTTTTTGTTCCCCATTTCCATTTTGTACTCTAGAATAAAGTCACTATATTCAGCCCACACTTAGAATGGAGATTTATGCTCCACTTACTCAAGGGACAGTATCTACATAAATTATTTTGGATTCTTCTGCATGGGAAAATTGGCTATTCCTTCCCATTTACTCATTGGTTCAGTCATTTATTTATATTACTGTAGAATCCTAAATATTTATTGTATAATCTGGGTTATAATCTACTATTAAATATTTTATTTTGTTTCTCAAATTGTTTCAGATTTTGGTCATTGGGAGCTCTTTTTTTAAAATTTTATTTATTTATTTGAGAGAGAAAGAGAGAGAAGGAGAGGAGAGATGTCAGCAGGAGAAGCTGACTCCCTGCTGAGCAGGGAGTCCAATGTGGGACTCTATCCTGGGAGTCCAGGATCATGACCTGAGCTGAAGGCAGTCACTCAACCAACTGAGCCACCCAGGCATCCCTGGGAGCTCTTTTGCTTGGCATCTATGTCTCTTTGACATATCTGGTTGTGTTTTTTAAACCTATTCTGACTTTTGAACTCTGCACGATTCTTCAGGCTCATCTTGTATGTTTCTTCTGATCCAGGTTTAGAATTAGCCATATCTTGGGGCATGTGGGTGGCTCAGTCAGTTCAGCATCTGCCTTTGGCTCAGGTCATGATCTCAGGCTCCTGGGATCAAGTCCTGCATCTGGCTCCCTGCTCAATGGGGAGCCTGCTTCTCCCTCTGCCACACCCTCTGCTTGAACTTGTGCTCTCTCTCTCTCTCTGTCAAATAAATAAAAATTAAACCTTAAGAAAAAAAAAAAAAAGAATTAGCCATATCTCCATGGAGTCCTGGTTCCTGTTCCTTTTAATTGGATAGTTGTATTTGGAAACAAGATCTGGGTGATAGATATATGATAGATATTATGAGAGATACATATCTATATACCTTTGCTCTGAAAGCTAAGAAAGATATATATAGATGTATCTATCTATCTATCTGCCTATATCAGCTAACCCATATATGTAAACCTATAATATTATGTATGCAACAAGCTACTTCTACATTAAACTAAGCATGATCTCGTATTCATGTTTTCTGCATCTTTTGATATGATAATCCCTTTTATCCCTACTTTTATTATTTTATTATGTGGTAAAAATATTGATACATTTTCCCATGTTGAACCAACCTTTCATTTCAGAAACTAAATCTCAGTTATGATGTTTTATTTCTATTTTAAAACCAGCAGTTCCAGTTTGCCAACATTTGTTTGGGATTTTTGCACTTTTGTACATAAAAATTTCATCTGTAATCTTATTTTCTTTAAATATCCTGGTTAGGCTTTGATTTCTAGGTCATGCTGGATCCATAAAGCAAAGTGTTTCTTTTTTTTCTATTCTTGAGTAAAAGGCCAAGTTATTTCCTTATTTTTGCTTCTTTGAAATAAATGTTTCTTTTTTGTTTAGCTGCCTTTATTTTTATTTGGCTTTTCACTAGAAAAAGGAGGGTTGTAAGATTCTACTAAGAATTTTGGAGACAAATAAAACATGTTTAAGTTCCCCAAGGGTGTGAACAGGACAGAATAATGTAAGCCCGAATGAAAAAAAAAAAAATCTTCCTTTAAGAAAACCTTTTCCTCTGTTATTATTTCTCCACAATCTTTTATTATTCCAGGAGGTGTGATATAAACTTGTAGTCCAAAATACCTTTAATGGTTGGAGGAAAGATTTAGCAGAGCATATCTCACATTTTTTTTCCCTCTATTTACTGGAGGAAATACATGTACTGTTAAATTGTGGTATTTTTAACTTTTACTATTATTCTAGAATAACTAAATGCATTAGTAACACATTCTTGTGATTTGACTAATCACAAATTTGAGTGACAACATTTCAAGGGTCTGAAAGTAAGCCTAGGAACACAAAAATAATCTATCTGTATGATGAATTTGCTCTAAATCATAGCAAAGCATTTCAGAACTTCTTAAAAATAGAATGAAAAAGACAAATCATGTTAGAGCAGACAAGTCATAAAGGAGAAATAAATGTGACTAATAAAATAAAAATCTCCAGCTTCAATGCTGATCAGAAAAGCAATTCCAAACAACACTGGGAAAAGAAAATAAAAACATTTTCCTCAACCTACTATAGATTAAAATAAAGTATTGATGATATTAAGTATTAAGGAAAGTTAAGGGTGAAAGTACCTTTTAGCAGCCATGATGGGCTGCTCACTAACATATCCTTTTTGGAGGAAATTTTAGTAATAATCATCAAAATGTGAAATGTATAATATTTTGCATCTGTTGGTAATGTAATTTAAATTCAAAGTTCTTCAAACAGTGTTTAAGCAAATAAGGAATTGAGCTTACTCTGGGAAGAAGTCTGGAGGTGGTCTGTGATGACACATATAAACCATTATGTCACCAGGGACCTGGTTTCCCTTGTCTTCCAGCTCAACCATTCTCAGCAGATACTGAACAACCTCTAGCCCTGCTTTTGCTTTACTTGAAGTCATAGCCAACAGTCTGCATCTGTGTCCATACATACTAGCTGGAACTTCACTGCAGGGTTGTGAATGAGAGGTGGAAAATGCAGTTTTAAAGAAGAAAGGTTGAATTAATATTATGACTCTTGGAGAACCAGCTAGCAGTCTCTGCTATAGTATTAGCTAGCAGTTCCTCCTGATGAAACCATTGGTGTAGACATGGACAGGGACTCTCCCCTTGTCTCCTCAAGGAAAGACTTGTGAACATCTGGGGAGCACACCTGTCAGGGAGCTTCCAGGGATCAGTTCCAGTCACAGTCCACCCTGTGACTTGTATATTTCTTTCATATTGGTTTATTTGTAAGATCACAGGGAGTGCATTGCAAAGATAGAATATTCATCAGGAAAGCCTCTTGTGGCATCCGCTAACA
The DNA here is from genome assembly GCF_020171115.1 of Neogale vison. Lineage (NCBI taxonomy): Eukaryota > Metazoa > Chordata > Mammalia > Carnivora > Mustelidae > Neogale > Neogale vison. The sequence continues at coordinate 172,246,853 of NC_058092.1, read as the reverse complement.
AATAAAGTGAACTAATGACACCTGCCTGTCAAGTACTCCATTTCTGTTGCAGTTGTGGAAACAAGAATGTTGGCACATAGGATTCTGTAACAAAAACTGAAACAGTGAATATTCCTTTACCTTTTCCTTTTGTCCAAATATAAAACAGCATAAAGATGAATGAAGCAAGCAGCATTTATCCATGCTCTGTCAAGAACAAACATTGCCTATGTGAAAGAGGCAATTTTAATGTCATAATAAAATACACAGATGGGTAAAGTCAATTGGAAAGTCTAGGTATACAAACTGATATAAGATAAATAGTTTAACATTCCCATTTGATAATCAAACTTTAATATTAAAATTTATTATTTAAAATTAAACACCTTTGTCATTATTACCTGAGAAATGGCCTGATGGTCCATGAAGGAAGTGATCATGACAGCAAAAATTGAAACTAGGAATGGATCCCCCAGCATGGATTCCCACTTCCCAACCAGTCTACCCCAATTTGGGGAACCCTCTTGGAACTGTACTACAGTCTCAGACTCTTACCTACTCAACCCTTGTTTTGTACTTCCCTGCTTTTATAGCTATCAGACCTGCACCGTGCGGTAGGTGCTGCTCCTAACTTCTCTTCTCTTTCTCCTTTTCAGTCCTTCACTGGCACTGCTCCCCAGCAAAACTCTTGCATGAAGAATTTTTTTTCCAATTTATTTATTTTTAGAAAAACAGTATTCATTATTTTTTCACCACACCCAGTGCTCCATGCAATCCGTGCCCTCTATAATGAAGAATTTTATCTTGGCATATCTGTTTCTTGAGAGGGCTGAATCAATGCAACAGTAAGTTTTTAAAAGAGATATTTCTTATTTCTCAAATTTCATCTTTTAAAAAATTCCACATCTTGGGACGCCTGGGTGGCTCAGCTGGTTAAGCGGCTGCCTTCGGCTCAGGTCATGATCCCAGTGTCCTGGGATCGAGTCCCACATCGGGCTCCTTGCTCAGCAGGGAGCCTGCTTCTCCCTCTGCCTCTGTCTACCTCTCTGTCTGCCTGTGCTCACTCTTGCTCCTCTCTCTCTCTGACAAATAAATAAATAAAATCTTTAAAAAAAATCCACATCTTAATATAAAAATATAGCACTATAAAAATAGAATGAGTGCATGTACCCATAGAAACAATGCACTAACACTAGGGATGATAGAAAAAAAGACACAGAGACTGTTTTGCACACCTGAGTCATGGCTTGCTGACACAAAAGTGTGAGAAATTCGTGAGAGACTATTAGATGAGAGCGTATTGAAACACAAAGCAGCAGACTGAGACACTTCTGACCTTGGACATTCATCTTGGTTTGCCATTTTTCATTAATAATTTACAATGACTATCATTTCATCCTTTCTAATTGTACTTATAGGGGAGGAAAAACAGTTTTCTCTCTATTCCTCTAGGTTTTAGGCTGTGACCTCCCCTCCCCCATAATAGTAGATTAACAGGAGACAAACAAACAGAATTATAAGGACATATCTACCTTCTGTAATATAGGGAGATATCCAAGAACACTTGAGTAACTTCTCAGAATGGCTCAAGCGACTCTCTTAAATACTAGCCTCCCTTAATGACAAAAGAAAGATATGCAGGTGGAGATGTGGGGGGTAAGACTGTTAATGGAAGGTTGCCAGGAAAAGCAGAGTAATAAGTAATAAGGATATGGTTGTTAACCAGAATAGGTTGGTGCCTGGTGCCTACTCCATTGGTAAGAGATTCTAAAGATTTAATCATCCTTCCTTTCCTGGTACAAAGAAAGAAACATTTACTAACAGAGATTTCCCCAATAGAGACATACCTGGGAGATATTGTGGGTTTAGTCCTAGACCACCAAAATAAAACATTGCAATAAAATGGGTCAAATGAATTTTTTTGTTTCTTCCCAGTGCATAAAATGTTGTGTTTGTGCTATATTGCAGTTTAATAAGTGTGTTATACCATTATGTCTTTTAAAAACACCTGAATTTAAAAATGTGTTATTGATAAAAAATGCTAACCATCAATTGAGCTTTTCAGCGAGTTGTAATCTTTTTTGCTGGTGGGGGACCTGCCTCAATGATGGTGATTGCCGACTGAGCAGGGTTGTGGCTGCTGAACGTTGGGGTGGCTGTGGCAAGTTCTTGGAATAAGACAACAGTGAAGTTTGCTGCATCGATTGACTGTCTTTCATGAACAGTTTCTCTGTAGCATGCAATGCCGTTTGATAGCATTTTACCCACAGTAGAATTCTCTCAAAATCAGAGTCCATCCTCTCAAACCCTGCCACTGCTTTATCAACTAAGTTTATATGATGTTCTCAGTCCTTTGTTTTCATTTTAACAATCTTCACAGCATCCTCACCGGGAATAGACTCATCTCAAGAAACCGCTTCTTTGCTAATCTGTAGGAAGCAATTTGTTCATTCAAGTTCTATCATGAGGTTGTAGTGATTTGGTCCCATCTTCAGGCTCTACTTCCTATTCTAGTTCTCATGCCATTCCCAACACATCTGCAGTGACTTCCTCGCCTAAAGTCTTGAACCCCTCACAGTCCCCCATGAGGGTTAGAATCACCTTCTTCCAAATTCCTATTAATGTTGATATTTTGATCTTTTCCCATGAATCAAAAATGTTCTTAGTGACATCTGAAATAATGAATCCTTTTTCCAGAGGTTTTCCATTTACTTTGTCCAGATTCCTCCCAGGAATCACCATCGATGGCAGCTATAGCCTTAGGAAATACATTTCTTAAATAATAAGACTTGAAAGTTGAAATGACTCTTTGATCCATGGGCTGCAGAATGGGTGCTATGTTAGCAAGTGTGAAAACATAGATCTCATTGTACATCTTCAATGGAGCTCTTGGGTGACCAGGTACATCATCAGTGAGCTGTCATATTTGAAAGGAATCATTGTTTCTGAGCTGTAGGTCTCAAAGTCTGGCTCAAAATATTCAGTAAACCATGCTGTAAAAAGATACACTGTCGTCCGGGCTTTGTTGTTCCATTTCTAGACACAGGCAGAAGAGATTAACCTGATTCTTAGGCACCCTAAGATGTTTGGACTGGTAAATGAGCACTGACTTCACCCTAAAGTCACCAGCTGCATTGGCCCTAACTAACAAGAGAGTCAGCCTGTCCCTTGAGGCTTTGAAGCCAGGCACTGACTTCTTTCCAGCTATGACAGTCCCAGATGGCATCTTCTTCAGTAGAAGGCTATTTCATCTACACAGAAAATGTGTTGTTTGGTGTAGCCGCCTTCCTGATGTATCTCAGCCAGACTTTCTGGAGAGCTTGCTGCAGCTTCTCCATCAGCACCTGCGGCCTCCCCTGCCACCTTGATGTTATGGCCATGGCTTTATTCTGTCCATGTCATGAACCAACCTCTTCTGGTCTCAGACTTTCCTTCTGCAGCTTCCTCACTTCTCAGTCTTCACAAAATTATGGAGAGTTGGGACTTCACTCTGGGTTAGGGTTTGATTTTAGGGATGGTATGGCTGGTTTGACCTATCCAGACCACTGAAACTTTCCCCCCTCTCAGCAATAAGGCTTTTTTCCTTATCAATTTGATTTCTTATCATCCATGTGTTCACAGAATAGCACTTGTAATTTCCATCAAGAACTTTTCCTTTAATAAGTCAATCAGAGAAAGACAATTATCATATGATCTCCCTGATATGAGGAAGTTGAGAGGCAATGTAGGGGGTTTGGAGGGTAGGAAAAGAATAAATGAAACAGGAGGGGATTGGGAGGAAGACAAACCATAAGAGACTCTTAATCTCACAAAACAAACTGAGGGTTGCCAGTGGGAGGGGGGTAGGGAAAGGGTGGTTGGATTATGGACATTGGGGAAAGTATGTGCTATGGTGAGTGCTATGAAGTGTGTAAACCTGGTGATTCATAGACCTGTACCCCTGGGGCTAATAATACATTATGTGTTAATTTAAAAATTAAAATTTTTCTTTAAAAAAAGAACTTTTCCTCTGCATTCACACCTTGGCTAATGTTTGCTGTGAGAGGCCTAGCCCTCAGCCTATCGCAGCTTTGGAGAGATGCCTTCCTCAGTCAGATTACTCATTTCTAGTTTTTGGTTTAATGTGAGAGACTTGTGGCTTTTCTTTTCACTTGAACATTTGGAGGCCATTATTGTAGTGTTATTAATTGGCCTAATTTCAATATTGTCGTGTCTCAGGGAATAGGGAGGCCCCAGGAGAAGGAGAGAGATGGGGATCTGGTTGATTAGTGGAGCAGTCAGAACACAGAGTTATTGATCAATTTTGCCATCTTGTATGGGTGTGTTTCATGGCCCCTCCAAACAATTGCAACTGTAACATCAGAGGTCACTGATCACAGATCAGCAGAACAAATATAATAATAAGGGAAAAGGTTAAAATTTTTCAATAATTGCCAAAATGTGATACAGAGACACAGTGAGCAAATGTTGTTGAGAAAAATGGTGCCAAAGACCTGCTGAAGCAGGACTTCCATCTGTAAAAAACTCAGTGTCTATACAGTCTAGTTGAGGAAAACACCATAAAATGAGGAACACCTGTAAATGTAAATGGCTTTTACAAAAGGGTACCTTGTCCTTGGTGTTTCAAAGTTTCTGCTATATCTGCTATTTCTTTTTTTTTTAAGATTTTATTTTTTTATTTTACAGAAAGAGACACAGTGAGAGAGGGAACAAAAACAGGGGGAGTGGAAGAGGGAGAAGCAGACTCCCCACTGAGCAGGGAGCCTGATCAGGGCGCAATCCCAGAACCCTGGGACCATGATCCAAGCCAAAGGCAGAGGCCCAGTCCACTGGGCCACCGGGTGCCCTTGTGTCTGCTATTTCTTAAAAATTACGAGCCTAAAGTCATTCTATCCTAAAGAGAAATATTTGGGGGTGGCAAATTCTGTTCCTCTTCAGACTTCACTCTACCCTTAATATTAATGAAAACTAATATATACTCAAATGTCAATTCCCATTCTAAACTGAAATGTGTGCATCTACTACGTCACATCACTATTTCTTTCAGTTGGCTGGAACATTTTGATAACTAAGATTTATTTTAGCAAAATTAATAAGTATATGAAAATAAGTATATGAAATTTTACTATTAATGATTTTCATTTTCAGTTTATTAATATTTCCTTCTCATTTGTGATTTTAAGTATCTTTCAGACTATATGACAACTGCTTCAAACATTGTATTGCTTGGTTTGAAATGAGTGCTATGTTTAAATAGTGATGTTTGATAGAGGGAGTACATTCCATATCCAAAATGCACAACTTAGACCATAAATTCAGAAAACACATGTAATAACTGTCCATTATAAATATAAAATTATATACCCATTTAGAGATATTATAAATAAGAAATATTACATGATGATATGGAGTTTGACTCAACATCTGTCCTGTTTATTTCAGGCTTATGTTACAAAAATTAAAATTCATCAAAGAAAATAGATGATTGAATTTCTGTAAATCCATCTACTTTATCTAAAAGGGTCTGAGAGATGAATATGTTTTAATCTTATAAATCCTACATCAGAGCAGATAATTCTAATTTACCAGAGAACTAAAGTGGCATTTCAACATTTTTTCTACGTGATCCATCTCATGCATTGTTTGTCCTCCTTTACTGTAGTATATAAAAAATATGAATAAAAATATCCAACTTTTGTAGCAACATGGACGGGACTGGAAGAGATTATGCTGAGTGAAATCAGTCAAGCAGAGAGAGTCAATTATCATATGGTTTCACTCATTTGTGGAGCATAACCAATAGCATGGAGGACAAGGGGCGTTAGAGAGTAGTAGGGAATTTGGGTAAATTGGAAGGGGAGGTGAACCATGAGAGACTATGGACTCTGAAAAACAGTCTGAGGGGTTTGAAGTGGCGGGGGGGTGGGAGGTTGGGGTACCAGGTGGTGGGTATTATAGAGGGCACAGCTTGCATGGAGCACTGGGTGTGGTGAAAAAATAATGAATACTGTTTTTCTGAAAATAAATAAATTGGGAAAAAAATATGAATAAAAATATGTTACATCTGTGACTGCGATAGTAAATATTCTTTTAAGTATAACTATATTAGCTGTTTTACAACATTGGTGATATAGCAACATAAAAATGTAAATACTGAGGGGCACCTGGGTGACTCAGGGGGTTAAGGCTCTGCCTTTGGCTTAGGTCATGATCTCAGGGTCCTTGGGATCAAGTCCTGCATTGGTCTCGCTGCTCAGCAGGGAGCCTGCTTCTTCCTCTCTCTGCCTGCCTCTCTGCCTACTTGTGATCTCTCTCTCTCTGTCAAATAAATAAATAAAATCTTTAAAATATTTAAATAACGAAATATAAAATTATCATCATGCCCATGCAAATTAAAACAAAAGTAAACCAAAAGCTTATGTATGAACATTCAGCTCATGTATGGTATTCTGTGATTTTAGTGTTGCCCTTAAGAACCCTGCTACAATGGAGAACTTCCACTATTCCAGAGTTAGTTCTTAACACTGAGAATCTCACTTTTATCAGTGAACACATGACAGGCCATTCAATGCGAAATGATTCTACAAAATAAGAAAATCTCTTATCTTTAAAAGAAAAAAGAAATGATGAATCAATCCTCTATACCAATCTGCACAGAGAAGGCAGGTTACGATAAAGTTTCTACCACTCAGAAAGAAAAGTATCTGAGTTAAGCTGACTATTCAAATTGGGATCAGTTCTCCTTATTGTATAAAATGTCTTTATGTCATTTGTTCTACTTTCTTTTAGAAAACATGTCACTGTGTTAGCATCTTTAGATGGCAAAATGTCTAGTTAGCAAACATGTTTATCTCCATATTTTGGAGAGTTGGGTAGAAGTAGGTTCAAATGTTGGGAAATTTTATAGTTGAAATTACTCTGTTGGTATTTAAAAAATAATAATCACTTTGGGGTTAAGTAAGTTCAGGAATTGACATAAACTGTAGTTTTTCAAAGCAGCAAGCCTATTTTCATGGTTGCTTTATCTGACTTTTCTAAGTTTGCTAGACTATTCAGCTCAAACGAAACTTGTATAGAGCTTACACATGTTCTCTATTTTCTTCTATTTGTGATTAATAAGAAATATCTAAACAATGAATTTAGATGAACGTAAGCTGGATTCATTTTCAGATCCATTAATTTTTCAAGGATAGGTTTTTTGTTTTTTCTGCCATTCATTGGCTCCTTTTGATTTCTACTGAAAGAAACACAATCAGAATTACATTAGCATTGCCCCCAGAAGAACAATCAGGATTGTATTGTGCTGTTTTACTTTCCTGATAAATAATGGCTAAGATGACCCTGCATAGCAGAGCTATTATTCATCACAAAGTAACATCTGAAAACATTCATACTTATGAAGTTCACTATTTCCTATACTGTTTAGTCTCCAAAATGATTCCCAATGTAGAATAAAAAAAAGAACCCCTTCCCCCCAAAATGACAAGAATATGTCCAGTTCCACCTCCAGGTAACTACATGTGAAGTCTAATCATGTCTCTTGTTCATAATTTTGCATGGGTTTTATAGTCACAGAGATCTGATATTGAGTCCCATATTGGCCACTTTGAGCTATGAGATTTGGGCAAATCATGTAATCTCTTTACATTTCAGCTTTTGAGTATGTAATATGTTACAACAAACTGACCTAAGAGGAGGAAATAATTTATGCAAAATATTTAAATATCACATAGTAAGTTCTCCAACAAAAATAAATATAATTATTATCTTCCACAAAAGAGAGTTCATTTTTAAATATTTTAATGGACATCTATAATGTGAAAACATATTTTGGAGGCAAATCCTACTTTTTATGGCAATCACAGTTCATCTGCCTAAGGTATACAGAATTTGCTTAGAACATATTGTCACATGGACCAAAGTCCATTTGCCATTCTGCCTCTGTGTTAACAGCCAGTCCTCTTCAGGGCTGAGAGACTGTCCCACAGGAAGGATTGGAAGAAAGCCACTCCTCCTGCTCAAAAGCTCTGCGGGTCCAGCACAGCCAGGTTCACAGCCCTGGGGGTCCCTCTCAGTCCCACAGGGACATCAGGCAAGTGGTAAGAAGAAACGTTAACGGGGTTGCTTATCAACAAGAAAAGAGTCATTACAGAAAGAAAATCGCAGGGAAATAATGAGAATGTGAGAATATGAGATGGACATTAAAACGTGGGCTCCAAAAGCTCATGGGTTTAAATAGAGGCTTTTGCATGGAATACCTGTGTTCTTGGGAAAGTTTTTGAGGCTTTTAAGTAATGTCTTTCATCTACAAACTGGGAATAATAGTGGTTATCATATTAGGTTGTTGTGAATATTCACTAGTGCAATCTAAGGTACTAACTAAAGTGCTCACCTATTGTGAAGTGTATACATAGCTATTGAAGGGGGAGGAGACTTATGTTCACTGAGGAAAAATATGGAAAGAAATGTCATGGCAAAGGTGGGTGAAAATTTGGTGTGTAAAATATTAGTACGAGACAAATAACAAGTTTGGTGAAGACTCATGCATTGTTGATGAGAATAGGTGCAGACACTTTGGAAAATAATTTAGCAGTTCCTCACTATGTTAAATATGGAGATACCAGATGGCCCAGCAGTTTCACAACTAGGTGTATATGCCCAAGAGGATTAAAGACACGTTCGCACACAGACTTGTACATAAGTGTTCATAGCAGCATTATTCATAAAAGCCACCAGGTGGTGAATGTATGAACAAAACGTCGTATATAGTTGGATGTCATTCAGCCACAAAAGGGATTCATGGCTGAATCCCTTGCAGGCTCCCACATGGATGAACTGGGAAAATACTGTGCCAAGTAACAGAAGCCAGACTTGAGGGCCACATACTTTATGATTCATTTATATACAATGTCCAGAATAGGCAGATCTAGAGAGGCAGGAAATAGATTAGTGGTTGCCAGGGGCTGGGGGAGGGAACTGCCATTGGGAGATTTTGGGGGGATGAAGTTGTTTTGGAAATAGTAGTTATGGTTGTACAACTGTGTGAATGTACTAAAACCCACTGAATTGTAAACTTCTAAAGGATGTATTTTATGATATATGATTTCTAGCTTGGAAAAACAATTGATCTTAGGAAAAACAGGCAGAAAAAAAGCCCAATATAGCAAAGGAATAGTGAATTCTGTACAGATTTAAATACGCAGGTACCAAAATAAACTGTTCAATTTCTTTGTACACAGAACTGTGATTAAAATCTGGTTTTTCTCCCTTGAGATCACTAAGTCGGCTGAGTAGCAAAATATGCTTAAGTAACCAAGAATGAGCAAAGAAAGAATCAAAGTAAAGTAAATAAAATACAAACAAGGAAATGAAGTATAATTAATACATTTAAAATACTCTCATTACATACTTAATCTCTGGTTGCTACAATTTTTTTATGTAAACAACATTTTTCATAATAACATAAACTTTCACAAATATAGTGTCCTTAGATTTAAATATACAAATTTAAGTTTCAATTCCAAAATCTATCCTCATGAGGTACTTTAAAAAAATACAATGAGTAATACAAATAGGAATAGTTATCTTCTCAACATACCTCGTTTCAAAGAATTCTTAATTCTATCTGAATTAATTAGTTCACTGCAGCAACAAGCACTTATGATTCAAGCTTCCCAGCTTCACATATAGCACCTTCCAAGTTGCCCTGATTCTCTTCAATGTCAAAGACTCTCCAAGTATACTTGATGGGTTATTTTGTGTGTATCTTTCCTCATTCCTTTGCTTGGACTTGTAAATATCACAAGGATACCCATGGAAAGAGTTGCATAAAACACTGATATTTCAGCAAAAAAGAGCTGTAACTTGTGAAGTAACCAAGTACTATAATTTAAAAGAGGACAGCAAGATCATCTAGGAAAACAATATGGAAAGATAGTTAATAGTGTGTGAACATAAAAGAACTGAAATTCCACTAAACTGGTTGGCATGTTAGTTTTCACAGACACTAAACGCAATTCTCTTTCTGTAGAGAATTTAGCAACACTCGGTGTGAAATCAGCCAACCTGAGTCTCTTAGGTATTACCCTATGGGGACTGATGTTACACTGGGAAACTCTAACAGATCAATGACCAAAACTTTTCTAATCAGTTAGACATTTGCTCTGATTGGTCAGTGTGGATCCAACATTAGCCAATATTTGAACTTAGTTAACTAAAAACAGCAATTTACCAGGTTACCTTAGAAGTTTCTATATAATTATGGAATATTGTGCAAAATGAAGAAAAATTGGGCCTATGTGTGCTTGTACAGTGTGTGTGTGTGTGTGTGTGTGTGTGTGTGTGTGATGCTGGAAACAGTATTTTCTAGGACATTTCACTACTGATTCTGAATTATCTATGCAAGCAGCAATCTTGCCCCATTAGCTTAGATTTATCAAATGACTTTGAGAACTGGGTCAAAGAAACATAAGCTGGACATAAATGAACAATGAACCAGCCCTTCTTTCTTTTGCTAGCTTGTTGGTAATGGGGTTTAATGACAATAAAATAAATGAACTTAAAATAAGTCTATCACTTGGTGCTTCCTTGAGCTTCCACTAACAAAATAAAGAAAATAAAATAAATAAATAAATCTACTGCTTATTTAAAATTAAATGCTGGGTTATTCTGCTGTAAATGAACAAAATTTTTCCTTCTAAAATTAGTATTTAAAAAGGATCCAGGAAGTATTAACTCATTGGAAATGCTGAAAAATGTTAAAACTTGAGGATTCTCACCACTAGCCATCAGGGAGATTCAAATTAAAACCACATTGAGATACCACCTTATACAAAATTAGCAAGACAGAAAACAACATGTGTTGGAGAGGATGTGGAGAAAGGGGAACCCTCTTACACTGTTGGTGGGAATGCAAGTTGGTGCAGCCATTTTGGAGGACAGTGTGGAGATTCCTCAAGAAATTAAAAATAGAGCTTCCTTATGACCCTGCCATTGCACTACTGGGTATTTACCCCAAAGATACAGATGTAGTGAAAAGAAGGGCCATCTGTACCCCAATGTTTATAGCAGCAATGGCCATGGTCGCCAAACTGTGGAAAGAAACAAGATGCCCTTCAACGGACGAATGGATGAGGAAGATATGGTCCATATACACTATGGAGTATTATGCCTCCATCAGAAAGAATGAATACCCAACTTTTGTAGCAACATGGACGGGACTGGAAGATATTATGCTGAGTGAAATAAGTCAAGCAGAGAGAGTCAATTATCATATGGTTTCACTTATTTGTGGAGCATAACAAATAGCATGGAGGACAAGGGGAGATGGAGAGGAGAAGTGAGTTGAGGGAAATTGGAAGGGGAGGTGAACCATGAGAGACTATGGACTCTGAAAAGCAATCTGAGGGTTTCGATGGGACAGGGGGTGGGAGATTGGGGGATCCAGGTTGCCGGTATTGGAGAGGTCATGGATTGCATGGAGCACTGGGTGTGGTGCAAAAATAATGAATACTGTTACACTGAAAAAATAAAAAATTAAAAAAATAAAATTTGAGGATTCTGGGAAATTTATCTGATGAGAATAAATTTTATGGAGCTTGACACCAGAAAAGAATGTTGTAGGCATGTGTAATTCCATATTCAATTTCAAAGTATTTGTGCTATCTCCAGTATATTCCTCTTAGACTTAAGCTTTCCAACACAGGGCACCAATTACCTATCTAGACTTTGAAATCAGTCATCACTGGTTTTCTTCAATGTGAATAATAACCTTTATTCGTCTACCTCTTATTGTATATTTGGTTTATTTCCTACATCTACATAATAAGAATTATCTTGTCCTCTCATTTCTATCTATAGTCTGGAGAACAACTGATCTGTCTTGTGATTTGATGTGACTAAACTGTATTCTAATGAATATGCAATTAAATTAATATTCTCCATAACAATTCCAAGTACATGGAGGAACACTGAATAATGGGAATGAGGCAATGAAAAAACCCACTCACTTGGAAATTCAAACGTCAAAATATCTTTTATATGACTTAGTTTCAATATACTCCATTTCTATTCATTCTGTTATTTCATATGCTAATTGAGATGAAGTTCAAATTATAATGCTGAACTATAAATATCATTGACTTTCTTTTTCAAGCTTTTATGAATCTTATTATTAATGTTAATATAGATAGTTGGTCACATATCTTATATAATTAATCTTTTCAACTGGCCTTTTAGGCTACATTGGATAAAAAAAATTGCTGTTTCAGAACAGACAGAACTTTTCTCTTTTTCAGGGAGGGAATACATATAAAGCACATTCAATGCCAAATATTAAAGATAATAGATATCATTCTAGGAGGACATATTTCCAAAAGATAATGGTTCCAAAATTCTCTAAAACCATGAATAGCAAATAATTATTTTAAGCACTGGTAGCTGACTCCCCAAAAAGTATCCACACCTAGGATCAGATTTGAGATTCTAATAGGCTACGAATGACTGAAAAGTTGTTTATTCTGTGGAGGGCAGAGAATGGTGTTTTTAAATGACCTTTAAGAAGTTATTCATGATAATTTTAAGCAAGTGTGTTCTGGAAAACCTCTCGGATACAACCTCTTCTCTTCTTTGTTGTTCATAGACATATTTTTATGGAATTATTATTCAACCACTATAAAAATTCACCATAATTAAATTCCCAATTAATTAGCCCTTGTATTCTCTTATGTCTTTCTTAATTGAGATTTCTCAGTGCACTGCTTTGACAACATCCACTCTTTTGCCCTTTTTAAATTTTTTTTCCTATTTTTACTTTTATTTTTTTAGACTGAGAGAGAGAGAGTCAAGCTGGGGTGAAGGGGAGGGGCAGAGAGAGCAAGAGACTCTCAAACAGACTCCATGCCAGTGTGTGGGGTACAGATCCCAGGACCCAGAGATCACAACCTGAGCCTAAATCAAGAGTCGGATGTTTAATTGACTGAGCCACCCAGGCTCCCCTCTTACTCTTCTGTGTTTGCATCGTGTTGGTCTGGCCAGGGTAGCTAGAAAATGTGGCAGAGCTGGCATGTAAAATGTCGACAAGTGTGTGAAGAGGAGGATGCCTTACCTACAGCAGCTGAATCCCTCCAAATATTGAAGGAGGTATAGCTTAAAATGCATTGGGTACAGGGCTTTAGAGGAGGAACATTTTTTGGTATCTTCCTATGTGTTCAAATACCATGCTAATTATATGTAAGTATTCCAACCACACAATGTGGCAGATAACAATATCTACTTGTTAAGGAAGAGGAAATAAGTCTCAGACAGTTTGCGTAACTTGCCAGAAGTTGCACAGGTAGAAGGTGGGAGAGACATTTAGCATGAGTACCACTAACCACCGCACCACTGTGTTTCACATTCTGCTATGTGTCAAGCGGTGTGGTTAAGACTTGACATATGTGTGTTGAGATGTCCCACTTTCATTTATTTATTTTAGTGTAGAAGTGTGCAACATAAAAAAGTTAAGTTGTTGATGGAGAAATACTAACACACGTAAGAGGATTATTTTCAAAGCTACATATTAAAGCTTGGGGCCTTTTTATGATCTTTATTCTGCACATGACTGAGTAAAGCTTTAAGACTTAAGTTCTCTTAGGTCTCTTAATGATTAGGGACCAATTTATCTGACAACGTGGTCACATAGTGGCAATGTGGCTAGTCAAGATCTCAGCACATAGCTTAGGATGCCAGGCTCCAACAAACTAGGAACATGTGTTGGAAACTGGAATAGTTTAACAGAACCCTTAATGATTATGTGGTTGAAAATCTTTATAAAGGGAACAGGACATTGGCGTAACTCTGCAGCATTCTTTCTCATAAACATTTCAGTGAAACAAATAAGTGTTCATTTGCTTTCTATGCCTGCCATTTAACCATTTGAGGTGTCATACACTGATTTTTACAGTGACTGACTGGCTCAGAAAACATGCACTTTTTAAAGTGCACTCTTTATCAGAAAAAAAAAAGGGGAGAGTAATTTATTAAATGTAAATGTTATAGATAAGATAATATGTCAGCTAGAAAAACAGACAACAGACATGACACTGAGGTATTATTTAATAGTCAAAAATATATATTGCTTAGACAGTCAGAGAAAGACAAACACTATGACCCCACTTATGATATATCTAAAATAAGAAAACTCATCAAATCAAAGAATAGAATGGTTGCCTGACGCTGGGAGAAGGGGAATGGAGAAGTGCTTAACTGTGTGTATAAAATTCTGATTTTGCAGGATGAAGAAGTTCTGGGGGATCTGATGTCCAACATTGTGCCTGTAGCTAGCAATACTGTGCTGTACACTTGAAAACCTGTTAAGATGGTAGATCTCATGCTAAGTGTTCTTTCCACACCAAAATAAATACATATTTTTAAATAATAGATATATTTGCTAAAACAAAGGGTTATTTTTTTCCTCCAGAAATATTAAATCTGTACTTCCAATTGAGTTTAATGTTCAAAGGAAAACTTTGAGTTTCAAAGTCAAATACATGAAATTACAGCAATGATTTCCAATCATTTTTAAAGCAACAGGACATTAAAAAATAGAAAAGAAAAATATTTAAAGCAACGTTTATTCTAATTTCAAATTATTTACGATTTATATGAGCTTTAGGAAACTAACGAGATAAATCCACATAAAGGATTCTAGGTAAAGTAGCTTCATCTGTGGTGGTTATTGTTTTTTTTTTTAAGCACAAGACGCAGCATTAAATATCAAATGAAGGTTTCCAAGAATCTTTGGGAATCTTTCACAGTCTTTTATTGTGAAAACCAGAGGAGATTCTCCTAAGGATAATGTTAGTACCAATAGCCAGGTGGTTGGAACCCGTAATCCCTGTATTTGAGGAGACAGTCAAAAACGATCAGATAGACAATGGGTGAGTGCAAATGCACACGCAGCAAAGCCTGAAGTCTTCAACAGGCCCAGTTCATCCCATATGGTTAGAGAGCAGCATCCTCTTGCACCCACAGGTGTAAGTGCCTCGTGGCTCAAAACCAGAACAGATCTTTCTCTGGACATCTTGGCTGGCCTTTTGGACCAGGAAGAGGCCCATCTTCAGACACAGACCCATGTTCTTCAGTATAAGGAAAAAGATAAGATTGGTATTGATCATAAAAGACTCTGTATATTCTAGTATGAGGGACAAAATAGAGAAGGTGTTTTTGCCTTGACTTCCTTTATTGAAAGCACGTGACTAATGAAGCTCTGAAGAGTTGGTTTTCAGTCTCTATCTGTTAAACATTAAAATCTTTAGATTTGGTTTTCTTGACATGTGTCTTGGGTTGACAGCTTATGTCTTCTCTCCAGGAAAAAGTGTATTTTCAGCATAAGCAGGATTGAATAGACTTGGACTCTCATTTCTGACTTTTATAGAAGATTTGTATTTTATGTAAATGTTCAGCCATTTCATGAAATACCCATGTGCATTTTAACTACCTCCGACAGTTTCAGCTCTGCCTTCACCCATTTCACTCATCCTTCATGGATCATTTCTAAGTTATCTTGAATTTGTTGTTAGCTGGTATCTTCCACATTCTGTCTAGAAATTTCCCAGCTGAATGAGTGAATTCACTAAGCATATTTCCTGTTGGCTGCTTGCAGACAACAGTGCCACCAACTTTCTGGCATTATGTGATTGGGAGCCTGAGTTCCGTAATTCCCACTACCATTGCTGGCTGAATTTGTTTGTTTATTTGTTTAACTCCCTCACCAAAACCACTCCTAGGACCTTTATGCTTCTGCAGACATTCTCCTATGTTCTTCCAGTTTCTCCCTGACACATGATCCGAAATCAATGCTATGTTTAGGTGTCACATTATTTTTCAGTTACCAATGGTTATGTAACCATCCAGTCCAAAATTTAGTGGCCTAAGAAAAGAAATCATCTATTATCATTCATGACCTCCATAGGTCAGAAATTAGGAAGGAGCTCAGATGGACAGTTCTGGTTCCATGTATCTTGTGTGGGTACAGTTACACGTGACAGATCAGGAAGCAGTCAAGGCTAGAAGAGCTGGATACTCCAAGACATATATGTCTTGTCATGTAAACCAAAGACCCTTCCTTATGGTCTGTCCACATTCAATGGTATGGGCTTCTTCATGGCATGACAGCCTCAGGCTTTATCACAGGCTTCTGTTGTGGCAGATGTTCTAAGGGAATCGAGCAGTAGCTTTAAAGTCACATAGCATCCTTTCTACCATATGTTATTGGCTGAAATATTCACAAAAGCCCACCCAGCTACACGGTTAGGGGACATACACTCAGTACTCTATAGGAGAAATAGCAAAAATCTCATTGCAAGAAAAATGTGGGATATATTTTTGGAAGCATTTTTGGAAAATTCATTCTGCCAAATGGCTTTAGCGAGTATAGGATCAGTCTTATTTAAATATGCTCTTAAAATTATACACTGTTTAGTAGCTATCACTAAGTTTTCATATCAACATTAATCAAATTACTCTAATCAAATCAAATTAAGTTACTCTAAAATGAGCAAGGGTTATGGGCTGAATTGTGTCCCCTCAAAATTCAGATGTTGTTGCCCTGATCCTCAATGTGACTATATTTGAAGAAAAGGCCTTTAAAGAGGTAGTTAATGTTGAATGAAGTCATGGAGTGGGTCCTCTTGTAAGTACACCAGTCCTATTTTATTAGGCCCCCACTCCATGACTTCATTCAACATTAACTACAAGAGGAAGAAAGGACACCACATTTCTCCCCTCTCCTCCTTTCCCTGCTCTCCCTCCCTCCCACCTTTTCCCCTCCCCCCCTCTCTCTCAGCCTCTCCCTATGTCTCTCCTCCCCTCTTTCTCCCTCTTCCCTCACCTATTCCCCTCCCGTTCCCCTCCCTCTCCCCTACCCTCTCTCTCCCTTCCTCTCCCTCTCTTATTCTCTCCCTCCCTCTCCCTCTCTCTATCTCCCCTCTCTTCTTTCTCCGTCTATCTCCCCTCCCCTCTTCTTCCCTCTCTCCCTCTCCCTCCATTGTCTCCCTCCATCTCCCCTCCTGTCTCACTCTCTGTCTCCCCTCCCCTCTTTCTCCTTTCCTCTCTCTCTCTCTCTCTCCCCTTACTTTGGTAACCCCAAGCTGGCTAATACAGTAAGTTAAGTACATGTTTGTTCTTTAGTTTAAAAAATGGAAATAGCATTCTTTAATGTCACTTTCTGGGAGTTCTCGATTCTAGTTCACCACCTAAAGAGATTCATTCAGTTACATTTAATTCCATTTAACTCAGCCACTCCAAAACCCATCCATGCATCAAGTAGCACCCTTTCTTTCCTGGAGCTTCTATTAAATCTCCTGGAATAATATGGTTTTCTGAGACCTGACATTTTAGGAAAAATTGAAGATGGTTCTTTTGTATTGGATTTTCTACTTAAAGGAAACAGGTGGTCTACTCCTGAAACTTCTCTTCCTTACTTATTTTCAGTTACACCACTGTAATGGGTTAACTAATACTAATTTAGATGACTTAGCAGTAACCTAGGACTTCTACTAAATGTGGAAATTGAGTTCAAGTAATGGATAGGTAAAGTATTAATCTATGCTTTTAATCTTTCATTAAAGACACTGAATGTCTACTATCAGCTACACACTGTGCTAAATATGTGCTTAATGAAGAAATGAAGAACTTCAAGGATTTTATAGCTAGAAAAAGAAGAAAGCTTTGTAAAATAAAACAAAAATTTAAGAGATATACAGTACCATGTGTTCAGTACTAATCATAATGGTAACAACTAGAGGAGGCATTTATTGGAAACATACTGTCTACCAAGTACAGTGTTAAGCATCTCAAAGTATATCATATATTTAAAGTCAGAATGGACAACCATGTGTTATAATACTGTCATCCCTTTTGCCTGTATGAAGAGAGTCAAGTTCACAGAAGTCATTACAGCTAATTTAAAAATAAATTATTAATATAGATATTTCACTACTCTTAATTTCATTGTAAGGTAATAAAGGGGCAATTTTATATATGTGTATGCAAAAAAAGAGAGGTACCATTAAATATACAAAGTGAGGAACCACAGACATTGTCTTAGAATACATTAAATATGGAAGACAGAATTGATCAATTCTTACTTTCTTCATAGGGTTGCTGTGTTCCTATTTAAAAATTCTCATTTTCACAACACTCTTTCACTTATAGAAGCCCTTTTATGGTTCTAGCCATTATGTTGTAAATAAGAATTGCTGGATGAGGGGTGCCTGGGTGGCTCAGTCGTTTAAGCAGCTGACCCTTGGTTTCATTTCAGGTCATGTGTCAGGGTCCTGGCATTGGCTCCCCACTCAACAGGAATATGCCAGATTCTCCCTCTGCCTCTCCCGCCTCCACATTCTCTCTCTCTCTCCTTCTCTCTAAGTAAGTAAATAAATAAATACATCTAAAAAAAAAAAAAAAGAATTGCTGGATAAGATTTCTCATAAAGCTTTTTGAAAAGGGATAATCTCTGTCCATATGCTGATTTTCTCTTTCCACTGTACTGCTTTACCTTCTCTCTGCCTGGAACTCAAACATGATACCTAGAGATGTAGCAAAAATACGAGAGGTAGGATGCAGAAAAGCCAAGTGGTAATAGTAATGGGACAGAGACAAAGGAACATGGGTCCATAATAGTGTCATGGTATCACCATACCTGCCTATATTTTTGACATCTTAAATGAAAAAAGAAAAAAAATCCCCCTGATTTTTAAGGTTATTGTTTGGTGGATTTCATGTTCCTGGTATTTTACCATAGTCCCAACTGATAATAGAATTAGAACCTGGAGGTATAGTTCTGCAAATAACAGAAGTTAGAGTGTAGAATTACCACAGCTGGAGAGGGTGGGTGAGGAGGACCACACGTGCTGTCATCTACAATGCTAGTGACCCTTGATTTCTACTAGCAAAAATGTAGGCATATTTCGTATGTGGTTCTCATGACATAGGCCACATGCTGGCCAACTATTAGGAAATAAGAATAATTCAGAATACTGACTGGCTTTTGTAAATTTTTGCTTATTTTGAAAGAGAAATGGTGATAGCTGATTGAACCTAACCACTTTACCTGCAGAGAGAAGAAAGCTCCATTTCTAAGGGAAGAAGACTCCAACTTACATGCCATTATGGATGTAAGTTTACATAATTTATAGCCTGCGTGGCTGAAAGTGATTGTTTCTAAACACTGAAAAATACACTGAAAAATATCCGTAAGAAGTTTCGGTGATTCAGTTGTGACTGAAAAATTTTCCCATGAAATACTCTTTTAAGAATTATCTGATACAAAGCAGAGCACTAACGATGGTGAGAACCTAGGGCTGCCATTAGGCATGCCATAGTCTCTGGATTTCCTCAATGCAGTGACTCTTTATAGATAGGAACTTGTGTAGAACCCAGCAACCTTTAGGATAAAGCAACTGTTAGGACTGACCACCTTATCTAGAAAAAATGTGGAAAGGAGCACAAGAAATTACCCACAGAAAACATTTTGTTTTGTTAGAATGGGTCAATATCAGCTTGTCCTTGTTCATGGAAGATCAGTCTTTAACTAGCAGAGCATTCTGTCTTGGTGATAATTTCTAATAAGCAATTCCACTGTCTCAAATAGGCTTTCATCACAAAGAGGCTACATGGCATAACGCTGGCCAAAGATATATAACAGGGAACAAAGAGTGGGTTGAAGGTGTCATACATTTTCTTAAGGAAGCCAACACTGCTAACATTCTGTTTTACTTTCTGCTCCTGGATCCTTACTGTAACTGCATTGCCTGCCTCCTACTTTTCTTAAGTGTTAAGTGAGCCCCAATGTGGAGCTCAATCCCATGACCCTGGGATCATGACCTGAGAGGGAATCAAAGGTCAGACGTTCAACTGGCTGAGCCACCTAGGCACCCCTACATTCTTAAAAACACTGTTTCAGAATTTAAGGAGAATTTAGCAGAGAATAAAGTGTTATTTTGTGGGGTTTTTTTAAGATTTTATTTATTTATTTGACAGACAGAGATCACAAGTAGGCAGAGAGGCAGGCAGAGAGAGAGAGAGAGAGAGAGGAGGAAGCAGGCTCCCTGCTGAGAAGAGAGCCCCAGGACCCTGAGATCATGACCTGAGCCTAAGGCAGAGCCTTTAACCCACTGAGCCACCCAGGCACCCAAGAAAAAAGTTCTTAATGAAGCACTTAAAATCTTATGTTTTACCTATCACTTCCAGGGAGTTTGACATTTATGAATAATGTAGGTCTGAGAAATGCTATTTTATTAAATTGAGTATCAAAAAAAAAAAAAGAAAAAACACTTCCAAAATGTTTATTAGCTAATCTTTTTAACATCAGTGAAATCACCCCCAAATATAAAACAGTTAAGTAAAATGTGTAAAACTTTGGAAGGAAGCACTAATCAGTAATAAAAATCAAGGAATATCTCAAGCAGTTATTTTTTGGACATACATTGTTCTGTCCTATCTGGGGAAAGTGACAACATGCACTATCTCTTAGCTATGTCCCCATGAATAATATATCCTCTAACTCATAATAGATTTGTTCTTACAGTTTCTAGGCTCTTTCAAAATATTCTCCATTGCTTACCTTTCAATAATAGCACACGTTCCTAAGACTCTTCACTCCTTCTTAGGAAAATCACTAGTAGAGTTTTGAGCTCTGTTTCAAGTAAATGCTATTTGCTTTGGGTAAATCAATTGATACCTCACTTACTTTATCTTTGCTTCTCATACTTACTTATATGGATATGATATAATGTAGTATGGTATTGAGCCATAAGAGACTCAAATGCTTATTAATTTTAAATAAAGAAAAATTATTATAAATTAAAAAGATAGAAAAAAATTCTATGACTTTATGCATTAAATTTCCAAAATAATGTAACCAATAGATTATTGAGGAAAAGTTTCGCATCCTAATCTGTGATTAATTAATGGAAAAAAGGATGGTATTTCTTTTTCTTAGCTTACTCATGTATTAATTTATTAACATAATTTCTGATTTCTTTCATTAATTTACCTTCTTATTTGAGAATACCAAAAGTTAACTGAAAATGATTCTCAAAATACTTATTTGCCATTTTCACTTACTTCCTCAGTTATTTAATATATTTTCAGAGCACAAAGCTCTGCAAAGTACTTCACTTTTAGGTAACATTTCCTCTTAGCTAAAAGTACTTTTAATACTCCATCCCTGTGCTCCTATGCCAAAATGTTACCTTTTGTTACCTGGAAGAATTTAAAGAGTCCATGTTAGACCTAGCAGCTCACCTGTGTGTAGCCAGAAGGAAAATGAATGATCTCTTCATCCTCCAGCTACAGAACACAGATAAACAGCAATACTTGGGAGATAGCTGTGTTCCCAGAAGCACTGACTCAGAAAGTGTCCAGGACCTGGAGGGGCTTGTAGGCTGCAGTCTGGACCAGTCTCCTCATGCTGGTGGGCACTCAGTGGACCAGTCAAAAAGCTGTCTACTGCAATTAAGATTATGTTCTCAACAGTTTGGGCGTTTCCTGGGATCTAGACATCATTATCAGAAAGCTTAGACCTGAGAATAATTAAATGGAAACTTTTTTTTACTCTAATATCCAGTAATTTTGATTATATCTAAAAATCTAGTTTTACTTTAATACATGGTATCCCTGCCAAATAAATAATAACGAATAACGAATAGTTTATGTATTTTTAACTTGTTATACCTAGTATTTGTTGTGTAACAAGTACTTAATAAATCTTTATTAATGGTGATGAGCTACATATATGTATGTATACATATATATGTATATATATTTAAATAATAGCTGTGGGTGTCATATGTATGTGTGAACGGTGACAGAAATTTCCATTTTACCCAAAGGGTAAAAAAATAATTATTCAGGTAACAAACTCCATTGACAAAGGAAGGTAATCAAAGGAGTAATACTCCTCAAAGGAGTGTTGCTTCCAATAATGGATGCATCTTTTGGTTTGGATTGTTTTAATTCTGTTCATGATTTAGGTTCAAAAGCAATTATGAAACTGAGAAAACCACTGGACAAGATAGGCCTGGACTGACTGACTTTGATCACCTATCAGTTACAAATAGTATTTTCTGTCTATTTTTATCTTGTGATTTCCTGCTGAGCATGTGAAGCAAAGTATCAGAATGACAACACAGGGAGATTACATGACGTGGCTGAGGTCAAAGATGCAGTTTAGTGTTATCTTTCAGAGGATATATAAGGCCCCAAAATTCTAAAACCTAATTTCTGTGACAAAGCTTGTAAAAGGAAGAAAAAAACAGCAAATCATAAATGTGGGCCTCTGCCACTATCTAGAGCAGGAGGAACTGAGCAACTTAATCCATTTGAGTTACAAAATCAAGACTATAATCTCACATAATCAGGTTTGAGCTAAGTCACTTTTGGGGGTGCCTGGGTGGCTCAGTGGGTTAAAGCCTTTGCCTTCGGCTCAGGTCATGATCCCAGGATCCTGGGAATAAAAGGAAAGAAGGTAGATAAACAAATGGTGATATATATGAAAATACTACTCAAAGTTTTTAAAAAGCAACCAGTTATGATACAGGACATAACATAGACAAATCTCAAAAACATTATGGTACAAGATGAAAGTCAATTTTATGCCCACAAATTAAGTAAAATTCAGTGAAATAGACAAATTCCTAAAGTACACAAATGACCAAAGTAGACTCCAGAAGAAATAATCTGTATATACTATAAGAAGTAAAGAGATTAAAATAATAATAATAGTATTTCCTCCACACACAAAAAAATGGCTTCACTGGTGAATTTTGCCAAATGTTTAAAGAAACATTAATACCAAACATAATTAAGAAAACTTTTACACCTGGGGCACCCGGGTGGCTGTCAGTTAAGCATCTGTCTTCAGCCCCAGTTGTAATCCCAGAGTCCTGAGATCTATTGAGCCCCACACTGAGCTCTTTGCTCAGCAGAGCTTCTCCCTCACCCTCTGCCTCTGCCTCTCCCCTGCTTGTGCTCTCTCTCTCAAATAAATAAATTAAATCCTAAAAAAAATCCCACGAAGTTTATACCTAAGGAACAAGCCTAGCAGGTTTGCAGAATATGTTATAAAAAGTAATTAAGCACTGAAAAATGTTACAGCATTATGAACCGTGGAAATACAATGGTACAGGACAGAAGCCAGACACAAAAGGCCACATATTGAACAATCCATTCATGTACAGTGTTGTGCATAGACCTTGAGAGTGGGTCAACTGTTGCCAGGGACTGAAGTGGAGAGGGAAGCAGGATGAGGGCTGACTGCCTGTGGGTACAGGGTTTAGTTCTTCGGTAATGAAAATGTGTTTGAATTATGTAGTGGTGATGTTGCACAACTCTGTGAATATACTAAAAGCAACTGAATTATGAGCTTCTAAAATGTTGAGGCTCCTGGGTGGCTCAGTCAGGTAAGTATCTGCCTTCTGCTCAGGTCGAGCCCCATGTCAGGTTCCCTGCTCAGGGAGGAGTCTGCTGTCCCTTTGCCCCTCCCTGTCTGCTTGTGCTGTTTCTCTCTCTCTCTCTCTCAAATAATAAATAAAATCTTTTAAAAAAAGATGTGCATTTCATGGTATGAAATTTATATGTCAATAATGAAAGATAGTAATAAAAATAATATACAGCAGTTTTTGTGATGGACCTTCCCCAGGGCAAGCCAGAGATCTTGTTCCTTCCTTCCTTACTGATACTTAGTATTACCTACTTTAAAATTTTTCCATTCTTCTTGGTAGAAAGGGTGTTTCATTATGGTTTTATTTTGCATCTTACTAATTGTTATGAATCTCTAGTTTTGGTTATTAGACATCAGTGTCTTTCATTCATAAATCTGTTCATATTTTCCCTTCTGAATTACTTTCCTTTTGCATGTTATATCTTTTAAGTTGTAATTAGTAGCTATTTTTACATGTGATGCAAATAAATTCTCTAATTTTTACATGTATATTCAGTTTGTAGGATGCCCTGTAATAAGTGAAATAGTTTGATTTTTTTTTAAGATTTTATTTATTTATTTGAAAGACACAGAGAGAGAAAGCATGAGCAGGGGATGGGGGGAAAGGCAAAGGGAGAGGGAAAAGCAGACTCCCCACTGAGTAGAGATCTCAATGTGAGACTCTGTCCCAGAAACCTGAGATCATGATGTGAGCCAAAGGCAGACACTTAACCAACTGAGCACCCAAGCATCCCTATGTAGGTCTTCTTTTTAGTCTTCTATAAATATGTTTGTTCCTCCCACCTCCCCCCAAGGATTTAAATAGCTTTTTTTGAAAATGACTATTCTCTACTTTATGTTATTTTTTTATATTTGCTTCTTACCTTTCAAAATCTAATTTTGGTCTAGAGCAATGTAAATAAATCTTGTACATATATCCTATTTCTAAATAGAAATACTAAAATCTCTTAATTAAAATAAATCTGTGTAGACTGTATGTAATCTACTGATTTATTTCTTTTCATCTCTACAGTGTCATTTGTTTGTCTGTATATTTTTGATTGTCTGTTTCAGTTAACTTAATTAGGCCAGCTAGTAATTCATAGAATATTGAATAAAAAGATAGTCGCCTCCATGCCCTGGTTCCTGATTTTAAAATATTTCACTAATATTTATGATACTCCAGTAGATTTTTATTGCTAAGACCCATTCATAATAGAGCTCTCCCAAACTAGCGTAGAAGTGAAAATAAGATTCACTTTGTAGAAAGACGTTGTTTGTCCATCATTTACCAGAATAAAACCATACAGATGAAACAGTGAGGTTCTAGGAATTCCCAGGGAAGTACTTTATCTTAACCTTTATTATCTTTATTTCACCCAGTATTTTAAAATCCCTTAGAATTGATGATAATATTTATCAAAGCAAGGTTCATATGTTTCTTTAGAACCTACTGTGTGCAAATTATGGTAATATGATGATGCTTCCTGCCAGGAATTGTAGAATACAAAGACAGTTTAGCTTGAAGTAACATTTCTGTTGACTAAGTAGCCCATCCTCAAATTATTTCCTTTTGACATTATGTGAGATCATTTGTAGGATAGTATGTTCATCTGTTGACACTTCCCAGGGCTTATCTTTACTTTCATTCTCCCTGAATTAATTGTTCTACATGTTTTCATGTTAAAATGATTATTGAATCAATGGGGTGGAAGAAATCATAAGAAAAAGAGGCCCAGAGAGGCTTAGAGCCATGCTCAGGGTTAAAGATCGAGTTCATGCCTGGAGCCTTGCATATTTCTTATCTCCCACAATGCCGTTTCTACTCACAGATCTGTTATTATTATACGATTTATTGAGGGATTACTTTGTGGCAGATACATGGAAGATTTTTTATGCATCACCACAATTAATCCCCACAACACGGTTCTTTATCTTTTAAAAAAATTACAGTTACATTACAAATTACATTTAAAAATTACATGTAATTTAAAAAATTACATATGAGCAGGCTTTGAGAGAATTTGTGTATATACTGCCCAGAGTCACCCTACCTCTCTAGGGTGGGATAGGGATCCAGGCAGTCCAGCTTCAGTGTACCCACTCTTGCCTCCTTTGCTGTGTTACCTGCTATACATGAAGAATGACACACACAAAACAGGCAAACACATCAAAAAATGGGCAGAAGATATGAACAGACACTTCTCCAATCAAGACATACAAATGGCTATCAGACACATGAAAAAATGCTCATCATCATTAGCCCTCAGGGAGATTCAAATTAAAACCACATTGAGATATCACCCTACACCAGTTAGAATGGCCAAAATTAACAAAACAGGAAACAACATGTGTTGGAGAGGATGTGGAGAAAGGGGAACCCTCTTACACTGTTGGTGGGAATGCAAGTTGGTGCAGCCTCTTTGGAGAACAGTGTGGAGATTCCTCAAGAAATTAAAAATAGAACTTCCCTATGACCCTGCCATTGCACTCCTGGGTATTTACCCCAAAAACAGAGATGTCGTGAAAAGAGGGGCCATCTGTACCCCAATGTCTATAGCAGCAATGGCCACGGTCGCCAAACTATGGAAAGAACCAAGATGCCCTTCAATGGATGAATGGATAAGGAAGATGTGGTCCATATACACTATGGAATATTATACCTCCATCAGAAAGGATGAATACCCAACTTTTGTAGCAACATGGACGGGACTGGAAGAGATTATGCTGAGAGAGTCAAGTATCATATGGTTTCACTTATTTGTGGAGCATAACAAATAGCATGAAGGACAAGGGGTGTTAGAGAGGAGAAGGGAATTTGGGTAAATTGGAAGGGGAGGTGAACCATGAGAGAATATGGACTCTGAAAAACAATCTGAGGGGTTTGAAGTGGCGGGGGGGTGGGAGGTTGGGGGAACCAGGTGGTGGGTATTATAGAGGGCACGGCTTACATGGAGCACTGGGTGTGGTGAAAAAACAATGAATAATGTTTTTCTGAAAATAAATAAATTGGAAAAAAAAAAGAATGACTTCTACACATTTCTGTATTTGATACACATATAAAAACCAATTTAGAAGCACAATTTTAAATTATTATTGCAGTATGAAACTAGTACACTTAACACTGATGAATTAAAAAATGTTTGGAGCTTGATTTGGGCCAACACTAAGGATTAGAATATAAGAAGGTGGAGTTCATATTCATTCCAGTTATTCCGGTTATGAAAATCTCCCCCCCAAAAAATTATCATTAGCTTTTACTCATAGAGTATTTTTACAGATAATGCTTTCAATGTGCATTGATTTGGGGTTGGCATATCCCCAATCTGCATGGCAGGGCTACCATTCCATTAAGCCTTCCATCAGGGGCAGTGAGGTTTAGGAAAGGTCCCACTGATCTCTCCAATAAACTCTATATACAATTAACTTCCAGTCAAAGTGAGGGCCTAGATAAAGGCATACTACAATTTTTTCTCTACTAACATTTTTATATTTGAGGCAGATGATACACTTTTAGCTGGATCTCTAGTAGGGTAGACTCTCCAGTAGAAGACATTTATTTTGATGATTTCGTTGCCTTGTTTAATCCAATTGCCTTTTCCCGAATTCTTTCTTGACATGGACCTTCAGTGTCAAGTCCTGCCTCCAAACTCACCTCAACATGCTTTTGCAGCTCTGGCTAATACTCTCCATAGTCATACTTTTGTGAGACATATTATCAACAACAGATGTATCAAGTTACAGTTCCATATGCAAGAGAAAGATCAGACAGACAAAATGGAATGTTTTAGCTTTCCAGGTTTATTTTAGGTACTGAATTTCCTCTTTACTGCAGCAGATGATTTGTCCTTAAGCCTTTGCCACCTGTGAAATAATAAGAAACACACATACTGATCTCTGTCTCCTTGTTCCTGCACAGAGCTCTTAAAACTCTTAAAAATAGAGATGGTAGGAGAAACTCTTCTGAAACTCAGTCATCAGTTCCTGATGCAAAGGTCCTAGAAATCTTATCATTTCCTAAGAAGTCATAAGAGCATGGGGAACATCTTTTGTTCTAATATTTGTCCTTGACAGGGTTCCTGACACAGGGCTTTTAAATCTCTTGAAATTTCCTACGAGATAGCAATTTTTTTGTTTTACTGAAGTTACTCTTGACAGGTTCCCGGATGGGCCTAAGTCATCTATGACTTAGGATTTTTAGCCCCACTGCCCATTGTCCAGAGAGGGCAGGGGGCAGGAAATGGAGGTAATTTTCAATCATCCCTATGTGATCAAGCCTCCATAAAACCCCCACACATACAGGATTTGGAGAACTTCTGGGCTGGTAAACATGTAGCATACCCCAGCTCCATGGGGATAGAAGCTGTAGACCTTCCAGGCCTTTCCCTATGTTGCTTCTTCATCTGACTTATCATCTGTGACCTCTATCATATCTTTTTCTACATTAACAACCTGGCAAATATAAGTGTTTTCTTGAGTTCTGTTAGCTGTTCTAGCAAATAACAGAGGGGTCATGAGAACATTTCATTAATAGCCAAATTGGACAGTAGTTGTGAGTAACCTGGGGACCCACTGCTGATGATAAGCATCTGCTGCTCTGGGACTGAGCCCCTCCCTGTGGGGTCTGTGTTAACCTCACTTAGTGTTATAATTGTATTAAACTGAAGGACACCCGCTGGTGTTCAGAATTTCTTTGTGTGGGAAAAAAAGTAAATAAAAACATATGTGTTTTCAGAAGCGTCAGACTATGAGAATAGCCAGAGGGTGAGAGGTAGACCCTGGGAAGTGAATGTCTCTTACACTACCCTTCAGTTGATAAGTGCCAGTCACTCATCAACTATACTGCTTGTTTTCTTAGCAACCAGCTCTTCTCTGTCATCAGTTGAGTCACGATCATCACTAGCTCCAAATCAGTTCATCACTTATTAGCTCCTCTGCAAAATGGCTAGAGATATCCCAATGTCTGTTAGGGTCCTAACAGAGAAAACTATAAACATACATGGATAGTTTTTTCTTAATATGACTATTTATCAACACCCTACATGGCTTAACCAGGAGGCTAACCAGGACTTCAATGCTTACCTCTTCCCTATTGTATTATTTTCAGACTTCTTAAGGATTGCTCTGCACATTTCTATACCTCTTGGTCTCAGATTTATTGTGTTGTCTGAAAATATATTAATATTATTTCTATTATAAATAGTTATTAACCATAAGTGCTGGAGTCTTTTTTTATATCTAAAAAATTTAAAGTTAAACTGTATTATATCTCAATTCACCTTTGTTATATTGGTTTTGCCCAGAAAAAGTGACCAATTAAACATTGCACCTTCCACTTTCAGTTTTGAGAAAATACTAGGCTAATTTAAACTTTTTCAACCCGAAGCAGAATAATATTGCATTGGGCTTCTCAACCCACTTAGGAAATAATATTCAAGCTCTTAATTGTTTTATTAGTCTATTATATGATATAGATGATCCTGGAAGTCGAAAATAATGTAGAAAGCAGCAAGTTTTACCTCTGGGGTCATTTATCAAATCAGGGTGAGAGTGCTCTGCATATAAACTATGATCATTGTCAAGTACATGCAGAAAATGTGAGCAAAACATAACACAGTTAAAGTCCAGATCCTTCCAGCTGATGAGACGCTTTCTTGAGGTGATTGTTCTGGTATATGCTATGCAGAGGCTGTGCTCGGACACTAGCCATGCTTTTAGCCCCTTGCTGGGTGTGGCAGTTTGCTTCTCCAAGACTCCTAGGAAAGCTTCTCCCACTTCCAGTCTCTCTTCACAAAGGGTTCAGAGTCCTGTAGGGTTCACCTCATTAGGTCAAACCCATCCAGGATATGTTTTCATGTAAAGTCAACTGATTTGAGATTTTAATGGTACTCACACATCCTTTCAGCCTTGTTGTGTGATGTATGTGACTGAATCACCAGAGGGAGATTCCTTTAAAAGAAAGTGCTAGAAATATCCCATGAAGCTTCATATTGGAATCTTCTTGTTCAGAGGCAATCCAGAACATCAAGAAACAATGATAAATTTATAATTTATACTTCCTAAGCTGTGTTTTCTATTATATTTTTCTTGTCATATATTTTAATTATAGTTTATCTCATGAGTCAGGTTTAATATTCCTTCTGTCATTTTAGTTTCCTTAAGAAAATATATAGATGAAAATTTGCACTTAAGTGCTTATGTCTCTGCCACAGAAAGTTCTGACGTTTAGCTCTACAGACTAGTACTGTTAAAGAATGCCTGATGCTGGAATAATATCCATCCGAATTTAATAGCAACACTTTGAATGGATCCAAGCTGTAAAAGCAATTTCTTCTGCTTAGTCACTTTCCCACAACTCCAAGGTACTTAGACATTCTCACTCTAAATATTTTATTGTGTTTATTTATTTTCAGCATTTCTGCCAAGGCTTATTCAAATGTCTTTCCTGGTATCTTTACGTGATACAAGCAATGGCATCATTTTTTTTTTAAAGATTTTATGTATTTATTTGACAGAGAGAAATCACAAGTAGATGGAGAGGCAGGCAGAGAAAGAGAGGGAAGCAGGCTCCCCGCTGAGCAGAGAGCCCGATGCGGGACTCGATCCCAGGACCCCGAGATCATGACCCCAGCCGAAGGCAGCAGCTCAACCCACTGAGCCACCCAGACGCCCCCAATGGCATCATTTTTAATGCCCATTTCAATAAGTTTTGTTTAAGTTCTGTAACACACAAAGGTACAGACAGATTCCTCTCCTCCCTTTTCAGTCTAATACTTTTATTTTTTATATTTAAGTTTATTTGTGTTGATTTTAATATTTTAGTAAATGAGTAGGATTTGAAAACCACTATTCCTCATGGATGTTTCCTTTTTCTATCATTTGTTTTCCTAGTTACTGCTTGTTTTTTCTAAACAGTGATCTTTTCTTTTTGTCTTTTTTTTATATAATTTCTAATTTATGTAAAATATCAACAATTCCCTTATAGTTTTTATTCAGACTCACTACTTTTAAGTATTTTTCCTATTAGCTTAATTATACATCTTACTAACATCAGAATGACATTTTAAGGCATCATAATAGATTACCTGTGTCTCAGGGTATATTTACTAAGAAAAGTAATTTCCCATAATAAATCACAGTACAGTTATCAAAAAATACATTAATATGACTGTTCTCCAATCCATAGTCTATATTCAAATTCAGCAATATCTCCAATAATGTTTTTCATTTTTATTTTTGATCCAGTATCCAAGTCATTACCACATATTGCATTTATTTGTTTCCTTAATCTCATTAATATAGAACAACTCCTTAGCTTTTCAAAGTTACTTTGTAGAATGGTCTCAATATCCTCCTGATGAGACTTACTCAATGTGTTCTGAACAGGACACTAGAGAAATAGTGCCATGCTATTCCCAGGGCATCATATCAAGAAGCAGCATGTCAATTTCATTACTGGTGACCAGCTGGTTGAGAGTATGACCTCCAGCTTTCTCCATTATGTAATTACTACTTTGCTCTTGGTAATTAATAAGTAATTTTTGAGGAGATACTATATATCTTTATAGGTATATTATATTCATCAAACTAATTCTCTAATTTTAGCTCTATTGATGATTCTTGGCTTGACTAAATTATACATGCCAAAATAGTATTTTCTAAGTCTCCTATGTTTTCTATCTTTGTTATTTGTCATTCTACCATGAGTAAGAGCATTCTCTTCTTTCATAATTATTTATTTTAATTAATTAATTGCTTATATCAACATGGACTCCCATGATTATAATTTTATACAATGAGTTATAATACATTTATATTATTAAGAATTCTGATGCTCAGCTTTTATCATATTTAGATGGTGGGTTGTCTTCCAGCTTTCTCCTGTTCCTCACTCATATCCCCATGATTTCTTGACCTCTTCTTATACTTAATGGTGCAACAATAGGTTTTTTTTAATGCATAATTGCATCAGGAACCAAGATCTGAGATGAATGGTATTAGCATTATTAAAATGTCCATCCTACCCAAAGCCACCTATAAATTCAATTCAATCCATATGAAAATTCCTATGGCATTTTTCACAGAAATAGAAAAAAAATTCTAAAATAAAAGACTTTAAATATTTAAAGCAATCTTAATAAAAAACAAGGTTGAAGACTTCAGACTTCCTGATTCCACAGTATATTATAAGGCTCTAGTAATCAAAACTGCACAGTACTTACATAAAAACACACACAGATGAGTGGAACACAATTGAGGGCCCAGTAATAAACCCACACATATGTTGTCCTCTAGTATTTGACAAGGGAGCCAAGAATAGTCAGTGGGGAAAAGTTAGTTTCTTCAGAAATGGTATTGGTAAAACTGGATAACCACATGCCGAAAAATGGCATTGAACCTCTATCTTATGCCACTAAATGGAAACACGAAATAAATTAAAGACTTAAACATAAGGCTGAAACCAAAAAGTCCTTGACATTGTTCTGGGAATTGATTTTTTTATTTGGATATGACACCAAAAGAACTAGCAATAAAACAAAATAAACACATAGCACTACAAACTAAAGAGTTTCTGCACAAGCAAAAGAAACCATCAGCAAATGAAAAGACAACCTACAGAGTGGGAAAGAATATTTGCAAACCATTTATCTGATAAGAGGTCCATATCTAAACTATATAAAGAACTCATACAACTCAACAGCAAAAACAAAAACAAAAAACAAAAAACAAATGACCCAATAGAAAAATGGGCACAGATGTGAATAGACATTTTTCCAAAATGGTATACAAATGGCCAACAGATTCATGAAAAGGTGCTCAATATTACTAATCATGAGGGAAATGCAAATTAAAATCACAATGTAATATCACCTCACACCTGTCAAAAAGACAAGAGATAACAAGTGCTGGCAAGGATGTGGATAAAAGGGAAAGCTTGTACCCTATTGGTGGGAATATAAATTGGTACAGCCACAGAATAGAAGTTTCTCAAGAAATTAAAAACAAAACTACAGTATGGTCCGATAATCCAGCTTCTGGGTATATATCTGAAGAAGTGAAATCACTATCATATACAAAGAGATATATGCAACACCATGTCAATTATGGCATTATTTACAACAGCCAAGACACTGAAACAACCTAAGTGTCCATCAAAGAATGAAGGCACTAAGATGTGATATACATGAATGGAATATGATTCAGCCAAAAAGGAGGAGGAGGAGGAGGAGGAGGAGGAGGAAATCCTGTCATTTGCAAATAACATCAATATGTTGATGAAACTTGAAGGCACATGCTTAGGGAAATAAGTCTGAGAAAGACTAGTAGTGTATGGCCAATCTAACTTATATGTGGAATCTAAAAAAACTTTTCTCTTGGGATGCCTGGCTGGCTCAGTTGGCTAAACATCTGCCTCCAGCTCAGGTCATGATCTCAGGGTCCTGCTTCTCATTCTCCCTCTGTTGCTTCTCCTGCTTATACTCTCTCTCTGTCAAATAATAAATAAAATCTTTAAAAATAAGAATAAAAATAAAAAACTGTACTCAGAATAGATTTGTGATTGCCAGGGGTGGGAAGTGAAGAGAGTAGAGGAAACAGGTTAATGCAGTCAATGATAGAAACTTCCATTTATCAGATCAGTATGTTTGGGGATCCTATGTAACAGCCTGATGAATAGAGTTAATATTGTACCATATACTTAAATGTTGCTTAGAGAGAAAATCTTAAATGTTCTCACTACACACGCACACAAAAGGTATGTGATGTTATGATTGTTTGAATCAACCTTATTGTGGCAATCATATATATGATTATGTATATTTGATGAATATATAAAAATGATCAAATTATGCTATACACTTCAAATTCACAGTGTTATATGTCAATTATATCTTATTAAGGATGGAAAATAAAGAGAAAAACTGGCTCAAATTTTTCTCATAATACTCACTTGAGTATACTCATTTTGAAGTATATAGTCGTTTTAGATTTTCTAAACTATACCAACGAAAAATAACTAGAATTTAATAATTGTGTATGCTCTTTCTGTATTTAAGGTGAGAATATACATATATTATTATATTCAAGATCAAGATTTTTTTAATAAAATTTAAAATACTTAGTCACATGCAACTTTATCACTGTAGGCATTAGTTGACCAATTGAAGGTGAAACCTGGAAATAGATTATAAATTAATTAAAGGGCTTTTCAAAGAGGAATAATCTTTCATCCTCTTGGCAGCATGCTATGAGAAGTGAGAGACACCTGGAAAAGGAGAACCAACATTTGTTTTATTGGTGATTAATCTGTCCATTCAAAGTTTGATGATTCCAGTGAATTGTGTTTGCACAAAAATTAAAGTCTCAGTCCACATGGTCTGTAGGACTTTACCTACTTATAGATGTAAATAAAAATTTGGGGGGTTATGAGCTGTCACATCAGTGAAAGCTTGCTGAAAAGACCTTTTTCCTTCACTGTTTATCACAGGGCAGCAGTAGCTACAACTGCATGCTCTGTGGGCCATGTTTTAAATCTTGATGCACTTTAGAGATGGCTTGTTGTCTTCACAAGAATTCTTATTTTCATATTTCTAATAGCAAGTATTGAGATATAGAGGATGTTCCATAGAGGCCTCATCAGTTACTCTGTGCTTGACAGTTCATAGATGGAAATTCCCAAATAGAAAACAGGTATCTGTCATGCAATATTTCATCCTACACCCTCAGCAACTTGCAATTTTTATGGTTGGTTATATAAGTGGCATGCTGAGCCCAAGCTAATGTGTTTTCCATCCCAAATGGCACAGCTGCTTTTTCCCCCCCTGCATTAAGCACTGAGCAGGTGGTGTTTTCTAATCATTTATGTTCATTCCGTATGCCTTCGTGAACAAAAGACATCTGAGATGTGCTCACTAGCTCTTGTAGTCAAATGGTGATGAATAGAACAGCAAGAATCTGCTTTGACCCTAGAGCATCTCATTTGAAAACCATGGCAACAGAGTGTGGAGGTGAGGCTTAGCCCTCTCCTCTGTCATCTAACAGCCATTTGTCTTAACTCTGGTTATTATTGAGAAATGTTGGGTTGGAACATAGAATCAGTAGTAGAAGTTGCAGGATATTTTCTCTGGTTAAAAGAATAGTTTGTCAATGATAATTTATAAATACTTAATTTTTTATATTCGTTAGAACAGTTAGAAAGGTAAAAATAATGCATGTTCCATGCTCATGGTGTCAGAAAGTATCTCTACTTGTGGTCAGAGCTTTATAAACAAAGATATTGGCTTTCTCATCCAGTCCTATCAGCTAAAGGTGTCTTTTTTTTTATTCCCTCATTTCCATTTAAAGGACACATTTAGAACAAATAGACATCACACTTAATGAAAAGGGTATTGACTACCAGATCTTATAGGCCTTTAAAAAATGTATTATGAAGAAGATAAGCTGACATCAGTTTGATTTTTTACTCTTAATCATAGGCTGATGTCTATGTGCAAAAAATAAATGTAAATGCAAGTTGCTCTGAATGAAATCAAGCTTGGGAAATAAATTCACAAAAATGAAAAAAGATAATCACCTTTGTAAAAAAAAAATCACCTTTGCGATTTCTTTATTTTCTGTTTCTCATACTTTGCCAACTAAATATACCATTTTGAATTTATCTTACTTCTCTTGAAAGGGAGCAAATATATCACCCCCAAATATGCCCTTTTGGCATAAGGATTATTTTAAACTGCTATTTTTTAAAATAAATAAATAAATAAAAGGAAACAAGGGGTGCCTGGGTGGCTCAGATGGTTAAGCTTCTGCCTTTGGCTCAGATCATGATCCCAGCATCCAGGGATCCAGTCCCACACCAGGGAGCCTGCTTCTTCTTCTCCTCCCCCATTCTTGCTCTCTCTCACCATCTCTGTATCTCTCAAATAAAAAAGTAAAATCTTTAAAAAGAAAGAAAGATAAGAAAGAAAAACTCAGAAAACTGAGAAGTTACCATTTTGTGAGACATTTGCAAGGGAAATCTCCATCTCCCTTTATAAAGGTGTCTCTCTCCCCATCCCTATAAGAGAAAGATAACTGGATCTCTAGAAACTCTCATCAGTAGGGAAGCTGAGGACTTATATCTGCACATCAACCTTACCCTTGTTTACTGTGGTTTTCCTGGTCAGCTCCCCCAAACTGCTTCCCCTTCCTGCCAGAACTTTTTTGTCTTTAGTTGGAGGTGCTACTTAAGTCACTCTATTTTCCTGGTTATCTCCCATGTATCCAGGAGGTGTGCATGTTATGAAACTTTTGCTTGTTTTTCTCCTCTTAATCTGTCTGTTGTCACTGGGGAGTCTCAGCCAAGAACCTAGAAAGGTAAAGGGAAAATTATTTTTCCTCCCCTACACTATCAAGAAAGCCTTTGCTGAAAGTAAACTCTCAGAAGTAAGACTGCTTAGGAGACTGCTCCAGGGAGGCTGTAAACAACACAACTAGAATCAGTTTCATTACGGATCAGGATTACGGATCAGGAAAGAAACAAAGATACAAACTGTGGGAAGGTGAATGGGAACACCAGCGGTTGGTAAATAGATACAGCGAGCCTGATGTCTGTGACTCTGCCTGGGAAAGTTCCAATAGAGAAAAGGGAGTGGAAGGGTTTGTATGAGGCAAGTCTCACTTATTTATTCTCTTATTATCCTTTCATTCTGTAAATGGATATGTGTTTTGATGCTTTGGAGGTAGGCAGGCCATGTCCGATGACTCAGAGGGGGTCCTACTGGACTAGCCAAGAGCTTCTTGGCTTCATGCAGAATAAAAATTAAATGCGAGTCAGGAGGAAATGAAAGCAAAGTTTACTGAATCACAGACAGAGTGTCTGGGAGACTCAGAAAGAAAGAAGACTGAGTCTCTCCTTTGCTGGATGTCTGGGGGTTTTATTGAGGATTATGGTCTGGTGGATGTGTCCTCTCAGGTATCCTCCATAAGTCAGTTACTTCCCGGCCCCAGGAGTCTTGGCATTGAGATGTCTGGTAATGGTGGTCTGGAATACATGAGGACCTCCCGCAGTCACTCCTCAAATGTTATTTGCTGTGCTGGGAGACTCCAAAAGAGTCAGTCACTAACTCCTCGACCCTTAGGAGGAGGACGTAGTTATCTATAGTACAGGCCCAGTGTAAGGTACTGGTACTCCCAAGAACAGAAGCAGGAAAAGTAGCAAAAAAGCTATTTTTCATGGAGCCTTTTTCCCTGTCTCACTGTCAAGTCCTAAATTTACTATACTATTTTAACTGTATTGATGACTTGAATTAAAATAAAAGTGGAATGAATTCTGCTAAAAAGAAAAGGCTTTTTAGTTTATATCTTTCTCTTTTCCTTACTTACTAGGGATCCACACAGATATATTTTCCTGGAGGTTATAGAGTCACTCTTATCTAATAATCATCCATTTCAATTTTCCTATTTAAATGCCTTTTATTGGTAAAATACCTTAATCTTAGAGCCACAGGACAAAAGAGAACAGGTTAAGAGTGACTGTGTTTCACATGTCTTATATGAATCATGGGCAGTTTAAGATTTTCGACAGGAGGCCAGACTGTGAAGCCTGCTTCTGAACAGCTTGATCATAAAACTGAGCCACTTATGAACTGAAGAACATTAGACAAGTCAGGACTCCAATGTTTCATCCCTAAA
Source organism: Neogale vison (assembly GCF_020171115.1). Classification (NCBI taxonomy): domain Eukaryota; kingdom Metazoa; phylum Chordata; class Mammalia; order Carnivora; family Mustelidae; genus Neogale; species Neogale vison. Next base: position 172,209,742 of record NC_058092.1, on the reverse strand, counting down.
AGTGGCCTAATAATACCACATGCTTCATAGTAGAACTTACCATGCAGTGTCTGGACACAAATAATGCATTAGCATCACATTATTATTCTGAATGCTGGAAATTGAAGGACATTTAGGAAATTAACATTCATATTATTAACAAAGGAACTCTGAAGTGATTTGAGAAGTCACAATTTTTTTGTATTCTAAACCTGTATGATCTCATATTTTCTGAGTTAAAAAAATAAAATAAGCATAGACCAACTTGTCTAATCTGTTTTTTGCAAATTATACACTAATGCCATTGTACTAATATGCTTTTGTATATTAACAATAAAATAATAATTAAAATGAGATACTGAAGCAGGAGAGCAAGTTTCTTGTCTCATGGAGTCAAAGAATGAATCTCACAAAGGAGAGTGAGTAAAGCTATAGAGTTTAATATGCAAGGATGCAGGAAAAGCTCTCAGCAGTGAGAGGGGTCCCCACCCGGTTGCCAATGATGACCTCACCAACAGTCTTTTATTTAGAACTGACCAGAAAGCTTGTGGTCTCGTCATTATTGTGATGTCTTGGTTTGAGTGAGGACTGGTGATAGCATCTTTAATGGCTTACTTCTTCTTTGGGGTCTGGTCACAACATGACTGCCATAAAAAGACCTCACCTCTGATGCCCAGGGCCAGGTAGTCTGGCTTGTTCTCTTATTTCTGGTTTTGGTAGGCCTCAGCATTTCTGGGATTTCTGTGAGCCTGACCCATAGCCCCCTTCCTAGCCCTGCCTGTCTTCTACTCATTGAGACCCTTCAGATGTATACCAGTGGGTCATATACTTGGGGGATGATTGCCAACATGTATCTTGTATGGGCGCATATAAAGGAAGTTTCCAAAGGAATTTTTATGTGTTAAAGTAGACTTATAAGATCCTGGGGGTCAGGCTAAGATTGCCTGTTGCTCTCAGCAAAGCGTCAACACCCAGGCCACTGAGTCCCTGGAGGAAGGTCACTGCCGGTTTCAAGGACTTGTCAATGAGCTGTAGGTATTAAGGAGATTTAATCATTTTTCTCCTGACTTTGTTTCCCATGTCAGTACAAATAATTGTAGGCCAGGATTGATGAATAGAACCTCTAGAAGGCAAACACATACCCATGATGTCTTATTCTAGGCAGCACTAGATCAGTCCTCTGGGTTCCCTGAAAACCACTGTGATTAGCAGAGGGTACTGATGGCAATGTATGCTGGGAGAGAATGTTTGGAGCACAAGTTCATTTAGTCTTTAACTTAGGGAATTTAGACACCTTGTGGAGGGCACAGAAAGACATCAATGTAGCTTGAGGATTTTCCTCTAAACACAGCCCTCATGGGAGTTGCCCTCCTGAGGGGACTGCTGCTTTTCTCTGGTCTTAACCGCAGTATGGTCATCTTACCAGCTTTTATACTCATTCACCTCCCTTCCAGGCTATAAACTCCTTGAGATATAAGCCATTTCCTTTTGTTTTCTGAACACCTGGCATCATACTTGGCAGAGAGCAGGTGGTCAAACAAATACATGCTGTTGAATGTAATATTTATGAACACAAGACACAGTCCTGACACTACCATGATTTGCTCAGGAACATCAAGCCTCCCGACACCCTTCAGTGTGACGTGCCCAATCATTTCAATTATTTTCAGTGTCTACCTTTATGAGAAGAGGTGGGTAAATAAAACTCTCTAACACAGCTGTAATTTCATATTCATTAAATCAACAAGGCAAAGCTGATGACCTGATCGCAGAACATATTTTACGAGTTACAATTAACTTTTTCCTCAGGCTATGCTGATAGATAAAATAGAGACAATTTTCTGTTTGGTTATGCAGGCACTTTACCCTCAAGTGCTCTCATAAACACTTTTGATGCAACATTGGCCATGTCATGGATAAGTCTGACTGCAGGCACGCAGGGTGTTAATACTGAGGATGAGGTATTAGGGGAATTAGGTGTCAACCAGAAAGCCATTGAGGCTTCACCAAGGGGACAATTTATTTCAGAGAAGCTTCCTGAAATGCAAATGATGTTTTCTACCAACCTAGTGGGTAGGTGAGTATCAATATAAGCAGTTAACTTAACCATGTTAATTTTACTTTAATTTCTGACAAGATATGCATTTTTGTAGAGTATAAATGATGGGTGATAGAGTAAATAGGTCTAAAAATCATGTAAACAAAGTTGGTCTGAGATTAACTCCTGACTATAAAGCAGCCAGTTGTTAGAATGCATGGCCTCTTTGTGTTTTCTGATCCTAACTATTGAAGGGAAGTGGAATTTGCCAGCTTGAAATATATCTCTTTGGCATAAAGATTATTTTAGGCTGATGACTTTAAGAAACTGCCGGCACAAGAGAAGCTCTTTGAAAAGACTATAAATTAACATTCAATGAGGTAAATTTACATTTAAAAGGGAAATCTCTATCTGTAAGGGTGTAGACTCTTCCTGTAGCAGGAAGAGGAAGATCACCAAATCTTTACAAACCCATATAAATGGAGAATGGCTAACAAATCTACATAACAACTATACCTCTGATTACTGCCCTTTGCCCAAAAAACTCCTATAAACCACATCTTCTCTTGTTCTTTGGAGTTGGTATTCAAGGTGGTGCCTTGGGCCATTTCACGCAGTCCCTCTGTTTTCCTACGTTTCTTCTGCGTGTACAAGACATGCATATTATGAAACTTGTGTTTTTTTCCTGTTAATCTGTCTTATACGACATGGGGGAAATCTCAGCCAAGAACTTAGAAAGTTAAAGAGAAATTTTTTTTTTTCCCTACACTACAAAATCAAATATGTAACATTTCTGTGCACTTTTCAAAGTTTATTGATTTACTTGCACTATTACTAGAGGAAACATTAATGAAAAAGACACCATTTTCAAAAAGCAAATGTTATATCAATAAAGAAAATCTAAACATTGTGGATAGCTTTCTCATACAAGTAATGCTGTCACCAGCCAGACCCCAAGACCAGACCTTTCCTGACCATTTGCTGGTACTCACAACCTTTGTCCCACAATTTCCTTAAGTTCTTCTATCCAGTTTTATCTCTTAACTCAGGAAAAAGACCCCAGGGGCACAGTATCCCATGTTTTGAACCACCTCCAGTAATGACTGACAGCAGAGAGATACGGCCACCCAGACCACAGGGCCCAATGTGAGCTCAGCCCTGATTCACACCTGTGCAGATGGACCACGGAGTGACCTCCGCCTCATTATAATACTGAAATCTCCACCCAAAGAAGAGCAGGAGGCTCATTTACACAATAAACAATGTGTGTATGGGCTGGTTTCCATAGGGCTCATGCGCGACCTCATGCCCACCTGTACACATCTGGAGAAGGCTTCCCTATCTAAATACTCACCCTAATCCTAAATGAAGGAACCTATCCACCCCTGCTGGGGAGTCATTCCAGTGATCTCCTTGTTTGCTGCAAGCAAAGTTCCCTTTTTGTGACAGCTCTACATGGCGTGGTTTCTGTAACTCACCAAGGAGTCAACTCACATTAGTTCAGTTACAGTATGAACTATTTCTTTTAAAATCAAACAGATTTGTGAAATGCTCTCTTAAGAGCAGAATGTCTTGTTATGAGAGTACATCCCGGAGCCAGACTGTTTGGGTTTGAGTGCTCGCTGCATAAACACTGTATGAGGCTCAGCAGGCTGTGCACAGCCCGTGCCTCCATTCCTACTTAGACAAAGTGCAGGTAAGGACAGCGTCCACCTTAGATGGTTGGGTGAGCGTTAACTGAAATAATTTGCTCATAAAGTGGATGGGCATGCAGTGAAAGTTAGCTATTACCATTATTATCTCAGAAAACTCCCTTCATTTAAGTGTTCTATCAAGTTGTCTTTAGGAGCCGCTTTCCATAATCATCAATTTTCCTTCATTGTCCACGTGGTTCACGCAAACCAGCAAAGCTCATGATCTGCATACAAGACTGGCTTGTTGTGCTTTCCTGCCCTGCCAATCACCCTTGACTTTCTTTTTCAATCCCTCCTGGTCTCCTCCATCCTGTGCACTTACTAGCCCTTTAAAATAATCTCTTTTTCAAGAAAGACTTTGTCAGTTCTGTCCATCTGACCCAGGACCTCTCAATCTTCTGTGTATTTGGATAGTCTGTTTAGTTTCTTCAAGTAAATTTTTATGTCACTGAAGGAACAGATCTATTTATTTCGTATTCCTCTGTCCTCTGAAGCATCTTAAACAGGTGGTAAATGCATAGATCTACATCATGGGAGCTTCCTGATTTCTCGTATAAAATACTACAGCATTGAAACAGAGATCGGTGAGTACACGCAGATGCACAGTCAAGATTAGGTTTTGGGATCAAGCTGGTCATACTATCCTAATAAAATGAAACCACTTAAAGTTAAACACAAGCCAATTTCAATGGAAATACAAGTTCTGGCAGGAAGAAATGCTATCTTAGCCCCTACATTTCTACTATTTCCAAATCATGGCTGCCAAACAGATCTGCCTCTTGGCATGATGACAGAATATCCATTCATATTCAGAGCTAATGAACTGAAAATTAGCCTTGGTTTAGTTCAAAGAAGATGGAAAGTAGAAAGTACGTGTCACCTGGAAATTCTCTTCTGACAGGTATGTGTTGTCTCCCCACATGCACACATCTAACTAACCCCGAAGCCTGTACAGGGAAGGCCTCTCAGAGGAAGACTCATGTAAGAATGAGGATGAGAGGTTCAGGGAGGGAAAGCTGTGCTCCTCCATGTTGCAAAATATAAACTTTAACACAAGGAAGAGCAACCTGACTCTGTGTTAGGACATAAGACACAGAAGAAACAGACTTCCATTTCTGTGATAGTCAATAATAGAACTATAACAGACCCAGTGGAGCTACTCACCCTCCTTGGTCTTTACGCAGGTAATAGCTAGTCTTTTCCAGTTGGAATTTGGTTACAGCCAAACTAGCTAATTAATTGAGTCAGAAGATTGTTTCCAAAAATCTCAGGTCTTTCTAAATAAGTTAACAGTTAACTGTTATTTCATAGTAAATTTCTCCTTTCTCACTTGATTTGATAGTGCTAAATATATCAGATTCTAAATCAAATGTATGAGAAGAGAATAGGATCTTGTCTGCTGTGCAATAATATGTCTGATCAATCATATGGGTGATGATTGGTCACAAAATGGTTAATTAATAGTGCTGAATAAGGTAAATGAGTTTTAACTTCTTGCTATAACTTCTCTAAAATTTCTGTTTTATACTGAAAAAGGCAGTAACTGGGAAAATCCTGAAGGGGATAGCAGGTGCTTGTTCTCCAACTTTTAAACACATAAATATGAAGTAATTCCTTAAATACTTAAATCTACATATGTTATATTCTGTTTGGATATATTGTTTTAAACACTGCTTATACAGAAAAAAATAATAGTAAAACATTGCTAAACAAATAAATTTCAATAAAAAGGACATATGTCAGCACCTATTTAATGTAATTGTGAATTTAAAATGGCAGTGTTCAATGAGAACTTTATTTTATTCACTAAAAGAAAAAGGACACAGCCCATCTGTTATTGTCTTCTATGGGAGGAGAGGCACACTCATTGGCTGACATAGAGCATATGGGGCCAGCGTTTCTCTAAATGTCTGATATAGGGAGAATATTAACCCAAATAGTTTTAAGTACATATTAAGCAGCTCAAATGGACACTCATATGTTGGTTCATATGTTCATATGTTCTGGGCACTTTGCTCCAAGTCTCGCAGAGCTGGAATTAAGGTGTTGGCTGGGGTAGCATTTTCCTCAGCCACCTTTGTGGAGGATATTGGTAGGAGGCAGCTCCTTGCAGCTATAGGACTGAGACATCAGCTCCTGGGAGCTGCCATCCCCACAGGCAGGGAAAAAAACAAAAAACAAAAAAACAGGCTTCCTTGTGCCCTTCTGAGTAGGTCAGTTAATCTCCTTTTGATCAATGCAAAATTAACTGCTAATGGACCTTACCTGTATCTGCAGAATCCTTTACCTTGACCATGTAACCTAATCACAAGAGTGATGCCCATCATGTTAAGGGATCCTCCCCACACCCAATTAGGAGAGGACTACACAGGGTGTGGACAACAAGAGGAATCCTAGAACTCTCCTACTGACTGATTAACCATACAACAAAAGGCAAGTCTGCAATCCTTTACCTTATATCTTTATATTATCACACATGAGTAATTGACAGAACACACATGTCATTGAAGCAGCTTGCCCAAATGCTCTACCAGACAGTTGGCCTGGCTTTGACCTTCCTGTCATCTCACCACTGCCTAGAGTTTCCTAATTGCCATTCCTGGTCTCCACGCCTTATCTCACTGTACCACTTGTCTAGGGAACCCCCTTCTAGCCATCTCTTCTGTTCCTCTGCTACTGTGGAGCCCAGAGCTAAGTTTGTGGGAGGTAATGTTTGCAGCCAATTAAAAAAAAAAATCCCAAATCTGTTCTTTTTTTGCTTACCTCTACTGTAAAACCTGGAAAAGCACATAGTTTCCTTCTGAATTACCCAGACAGTTAGAACTAGACATGTGAACAATTCTGTTCAATGAGATTTGAAAGCTTCTGGAAAAGAATACTCTTTCTGTGAGAAACAGAATAGCTCCCGCCTGTAAATCCCACTTTACTCCAGTTCCTGGCCTTTTGCCTCTGGGTTCAGTTCTGATGCTGTGAATATCTGTAGACACCTGGGAATCCTGTAGTGAATGGCATGCAGACCTTCAGCAAACAAGCACAGAAAAACATCTGGATGGGAAGGGACCAGGTCCTTGTTGCCGCTGGACCTTACCCAAGCCTGGGACTTACCCAAGGCTTTTACGTGGAACATCCAGGCTTCCTGGGGGAGGTTTAGGCTCCTTCAACACAGAGGGGGGACCTCTGTGTTGTGTTAGGCTCTCAGTTTAAGCAAATTTCTCTCTCTTCCCTTGCATAGGAAATTACCCCAAAAAGCTGGGTTGGAGGGCAGGAGATGCTAGTGCAGTGTGAGACCTTACTGGGAACCACTCCTTGCTTCCAATCTGCTATCCTGCCCTGACTGTGCTCCACAAAACAGTGTTCTTCATGTTAGAGAAGTCTTCTCCCTTCAAGGACTGTAATTTTTCCATACAAACTGGCTTATACCAGCTATGTCAATATATGTTTGAACCTTTAAATTCTTTCCCTTGGAATTGTGGGTCTCACATGAACCATGGCATGTGATTATACACCTATTGATTTTCCTAGTGACTTATGATAATTAGTGAAACTATTTTCTGGTTAGAGTACAAGATTTTTTTCTGGCAATATCACTTAATGACAAATGTCAAATTTTCAAAGTAATCGCCCCACAAAGATAAGTGTTTATAAAATTAAGCTCAATATTTTCCAAGGCTGACATATAATTGACTAAGAAAACACAAATCATGCCTGCATTTCCAGGTAGGCTGTTTTCTAAAATGAGTATTCACACTGCCATCGACTTATGTGGAATGACAGCAGGCTGGTATAAACCAAACATTAAAGTATAAACATACTTATCAACTATGTAATTACTGGTATGCATGAGTATCCTGAACATTATCTGATCAAGACAGGAAGAAATAGTCCAAATGTCTAAGAAAAAATGAGAGAACTGCCTTGTGATTTTAAATGGAGAGGATTGATCCATCAAGTTGTCAAGAATATGACAATTCCAATAATAGAAAAGGAGGATCAAGAAAGGGTGGAGCATGTTTAATTACAAGGAAAGTAGGATATGAAATCACCATACATTAATCTGAAAACCTGCACTTAATTTTTCCCTTCAAAAATTTTTTTTCCAAATACTTTAGACATCCTCTTTGGGAGTATATAAAAGATTGGTCTTGAACCTCCTCTTTTTGGAAGGAATACTTCTTTGAAGTATTTTGGATTATTCTAATAATGTGTAAGTCTATCTTTGATACTGAAGAAAGTTAGGTGTTAACACTCTCCAGAGGATGATTATATAATAATTGAGGCTGCAGGTAATATTCCATTGGCATTATAAGATATGATAATCTGAGAAAACTTAATTTCTGCTAATGACCTTAAAGTAGTCAGTAACTTTTCAGCTATATGAGGAACCCCCACCTCCTGCACATGCAAACAGCAAAAACATTTTTTAGAAATTAATTTTAAAAATAATTAAATCAACATATGTATGACTTATATTTATTTCTCTTAAAAGCAAAACTATTAAGAAAGTTTACTGAATGCTAAATATTGGGCAGTTTTTTTTTGGAGTGGACTTAGAAAGGAGGGAAACAGGAAGAAGAGAACAATGCATTTGGGCTGCAGCCCAGATATGCAGTCAGTGTTGTGGGTTCCAGACTAAGAGAGGCCAGCAAACAACTCCTAGCTGCTTGGCCAGGGACAAGTCCCTAAATTTCTATAAATCCAGTTACTGTATGTGAGACATGTGAGAATGATAGTAATTTCTGTTTCATAAAGCCAAGGAGAGCTGTAGGACTTAGTGCTGTGCCTAGTACATGCATACGATAATGACTGAGAGTAGTCCTCATGCCTCCATCACCCCATTGAAAGTTCATAGCAAACCCATGAAAGAGCGTTAATTTAAACACACTTTCTTTGGTATGAAAATATGTTTTCCCAAAAGAGGAATAAGTACACTTCAGACAGTTTATCATCTAGAAGATGCTCTGAATGTACTTCCCTATATGATGTTATATCAATTGATTCCATGATCCATAAAATCCTTTTAAGATACAATAAATCTGTATTTAGTATACAGGCTCATCTGGGTGACTCTATTCCACATGTCTGTCATCCTCTTCTGAGGCTTCCAGGCCACCCTGAACATGTAATTCCCCTGGCAGAGTACCAGAGAGAAAGTACCATGCAAAGTACCACTTTGCAAGCTCGTGAGAACATCAGGCCTGCAGACAGCACATTGGCTTAAGTTCATGGCCAAGCCCAGAGTCAAGGGACAAAGAGGAGTGGTCTGCACATGGCCCAAGGGATGGGGAATGGATATATGTAATGCATAATGTGATTGACATAGTTGTATTGTGAATGTACATCTTCTCCACGGGAATTGCCCTCCTGTGTATGATGCTGAGGGTCTGGGGGACTCAAGCACTGTCTTAATGCCATCATAATGGTACTTCTTGTCACTATGTCAAGAGAAAAGCAACTGCATCATTTCCATGGGAGATCTTTAGGGTTCACACGAACACGTGGATTTTAGAGACTCTATCTCACTGAGTCATCATAGCCATGTGGTAATCATCATCCCCGTTGCATGGGTGTAGAAACTGAGACTTGTTCACTGTTGGCAAGTGTTGTCATCAGAGCTGAGCCCCAGGAAGTATTATCCCATGGCTCATGTCCTCTCCCTGCATGGTTCCTTGCACCATAAAGGCCAGCTGACTTGACTATTCCTCTAGCTTTTTGTTGGCCCTCAGATTTCAGTCTCCACAACTGTCTCAGCTTCGCTTTTTGTTTTTGTTTTTTGTTTTTTTGAAAGGGAGTATGGACAGATTTACAATAATGCATTCATCGAATCAGTATTTGTTGGAGATCTATTATATGGCAGGCATTGTTCAACTTGCTGAGGTTATGGTAGCAAACAAGCAAACAAAATCCTCTGTTTGAGGATATTACCTTCCAGCAGGGAAGGCAGATTATATACAAGTAAGTGAATAAACAAAACTAGCTTTATGTTGATTTAATTATTTATAAGTATACTGTATATTATTGAATATGTAAACACATGTTTTTATTATGTGTGGATATGAATGTGTGTTCAAAAGTGGGAGAGAGACATACAGAGACAGAGAGAGAGAAAAAAATTCTGTAGAAAATATATCAGGATAGTCCTAGGAGTGCTACTTTAGACAGGGCATTTGTCAGGAAAACTGTTACCAAGAATGGGACAACTGAATGAACCTGAGCGGTACTAGGAATTTGTACCTGGGGCAGAGCTTTCCAGGTGTGGGAAATGGGACATGAGAAAGGCCTGAGCTGGAAATCACTTCCTATGTTGGAGCGGGCAGTTCTAAAAGTGGGCTCCCTGAACAAGGATGGCAGGGTCGGGGCGCCTGGGTGGCTCAGTGGGTTAAGCCGCTGCCTTCAGCTCAGGTCGTGATCTCAGGGTCCTGGGATCGAGTCCCGCATCGGGTTCTCTGCTCAGCGGGGAGCCTGTTTCCCTCTCTCTCTCTCTGCCTGCCTCTCTGCCTACTTGTGATCTCTCTCTGTCAAATAAATAAATAAAATCTTTAAAAAAAAAAAAAAAAAAAAAGGATGGCAGGGTCACCACCACTGGGGGCCCCCCGGGCAGGAAAATTTGGGGCCTCTACCTCAAATCTACTAAATCAGAAACTCTGGAATTGTGGCCTGCGGGATCCTGATGTTACAGAATGATTGAGGAGTGCCATGTTTGAAGAAGAATGAGTGGGAAGCTTTTTAAGCAGTAAGCCTTTGCTGTATAAGGGATAGCTTTCCAAGACTCTCATAAGGATTGAACTCTACAGACCACGTGTATTTTCTCCCCCATAGGGCATAGTCTATCCACATAAAGATAACACGTGCACAGTCATAATGGCTGTATACATAAATTGTCTCTTTCTATGTATTTGTATATAATTGGTATACAAAATGAACGATGTTAACAATGACTATTTGCATATGTTGTAAAGAAGTTATGCCTGCTGGATTTACCATAAATGCTGATGACAAAAATTCACTATAAATGGGTGAGTTGTAAGGAAAATATTGGCTTTATTCCCTGATTGTAGCATTAAAAAGAGTCAACGTGCAATATAAAAATTTATGTTATGGAAATAAACTGATCATGGATAGATATTTGTATGTGTTCAACAAGAAAGGAAATCACATTCTTAGATCTTGCAAGGGATTTGTGTAGTTTAATAAGCACATTAAACAGATTAAATGAGCACGTAAGCCCTGGGGACCTTTGCTTACACCAATAATTTTAATTGGAACTTAAATAAATTATCCAATGCCAAGACAACCACATCCTTTTATATGGTCACTATGGCTGGCTGCCCTCTGAAACAACTGTTTTCCTTAGTTTCAAAACCAGAGCTAGAACCCTATAATTTCATCAGGCAAGTTTATTTCCTAAAGGATGCCAACAGTAAAACTCTCCAGGGAAAAAGAGTCATAGAACATAGAATTGATCCAAGTTCCATGACAATGGAAATGATTTGGGGGTTTTACTGGTTCTGAAGCAAATGCCAGAGAGTACCAGAAAGCTACTGTAGCAGCTCTTCAAACCATGTCTCAACTTCTGGAAGCTCACTGGCTGTGTTCTTGCAAGAATGTAGATGTGCCATTCTGCAAGAGAAGTCGTGTCCATTAACAGCATGCTAATGATCCTCTCTTGGAGCAACCTAACCTGCTTCTTTTCAAATAATTCCCCTGGAACAGCCTCAGCCTTCTTTTCTACCCTTACTTGGTTTGTATTTACATAATCCATATCTAAGCTGGTTTGCTCAAATTTACTTTGTAACCTCCTGTGGACATATTTGCAAGGAAATGTATTTAATGCAAATAATCAATATTTTGGAGCAGGCATGACCTCATTTCTCCAGTAACAAGATAATACTGACTTAACTGCTATAGTGGGTAATTCTCTTTCAATAATGACCAAAAAAGAAAGAAAGAAAACAAAAACACCTCTTCCAACTCATGGAAAGGGAGTAGAAACCAGTTTTGATCAATAGACAACTATTATTAGCATTTTATTTTTAAAATTTATACAGAAAGACATTACATTCTGTATCATTTTTTGTTGTAAACATGTTCCTTAGGCTGTCGTTGCTCTATGTTTTTACTTTCCCCATTAACCTGATAAAATGGACAAAGACTTTAACAGACATCTCACCAAAGAAGATATACTGATGGCAAATTACGTATGAAAATGTGCCCCACACCAGATACCACTACACACCTATGAGAATGGCCAGAATCTGGAATGTCAACAACAAATGCTGGTAGGGATGTGGAGCTCAGTGACTCCTGCATGTTGGTAGGGACTGCAAAAGTGTACAGCCACTCCCAAAGACTGTTTCTTACAGAACTAAACATGCTCTTACCATATGATATAGCAATCCCGCTCCTTGCTATAGATTCCCAGGGGCTGAAAACTTGTGTCCACACAAAAACCTGCACACAGATGTTCATGGAAACTTTATTCATTAATTGCTTAAACCTGAAAATGACCAAGATGTCCTTCAGTAGGTGATGGATAAAGAAATTGTGATCTATCCAGACAATGGAATATTACTCAGTGCTAAAAGGAAAAGAGCCACCAAGCCACGAAAAGACAGGGAGAAACCTTAAATGCCTATACTAAGTGAAAGAAGCCAATTTGAAAAGGCCATATACAGTGTGGTTCCAACTATATGACATTCTGGAAAAGTCTGAACTATGGGGATGGTAAAAAGGTCAGTGCTTTTCAGGAGTGAGGGGTGGGGTGCAGATGAATAGGCAGAGCACAAAGATGTTTAGTGTAATTTAAATACTCTATGCAATATTATAATGAAGGTTATGGATTTGTCCTAAACCACAGGATGCACTACATCAAGAATGAACGCTAAGTCAAGTATGGATTTGGGTGATCATGATGTGTCACTGCAGGTTCATCCTTGGTATTTAATGTACCATTCTTTTGATGTTGATAATGGGGAAGGCTATGCATGTTTTAGGACTAGAGGGTCTATGGAAAAATCTCTGTAATTCCCTCTCAACTTTGTTGTAAACCTTAAACTACTCTAAAAAAATTCTTTAAAGAAAACCAAAAATAAATATTTGTATTTTGTTTTCAGAAAGCAATCAAAATTGAAATTTAAAAAAATATATCAAATTACATCAACAATATGAAATACATTGAGATACATCTGAAAAAGATGTATAAGACTTAAAAAATGAAGACAGTAAACATGACATAGAGAAATTATTAGGAAATAGAACCCCTTTTCCATGCATTGGATAATTCAATATCATTAATACATCATTTCTTTCTGAATCCATTCAATTGAATTGAAATTCAATTCAATTCCAATTAAAATTCCAACATGCATATTGGTAGAATTTAAAAAGTGATTTTCTATTTTATATAGATTTTCTATTTTATATAGAAATGTAAAGATATAGAAAAGTCGAACCAACAGATAAAAAGAAAGAAAAGTTGGAGGACCTACAATGCCTGATTTCCAGACTTACTATAAAGCCACAGTAATCAAGACAATGTAATATTGGTATAAATATGGACAAACAGATAAATGGAACACAAGTAGACACACATAAGGGCAACTCAACTTCAACAAAGTGAAAAGGCAATTTAGTGAAGAAGGGATCATCTTTTCAACAAAGGTGCTGAACAATTGTGTATCTCTATGTGAAAAAATAAGCTTCAACCCATATTTCACACAGTGTACAGAAATTAATGAAAAAATGGTGCATGAAGCTGAATATGAAGCCTAAAACTGCATTTTCTGAAAACATCTTTGTTCAAGCTGAGGTTGAACAAAGTATTTTCAGAAATGGTACATTTAAAAAATGATAAATTTTACTTTCTCTAGTGAACAAAAAGACAATCCACAGTCTGGGAAAATATTTTTTCAAATCATAGATCTGATATAAATCATTTATCCAGGATATACAGAGAGTACTTCAAACACAAAAATAAGAAAACAAGATTCTTTTTGAAGATGGCGGGGTACTAGGAAGAGGCGTCTTTTCAGCTGGTACCCCAAAGTGAGCTGATTACCTACCAAAGAACTCCGATCACCCATGAAATCAGCCTGAGATCAGAATTATTCACATCTGGATCTCTACAGAGGCAGAAGACGCCAGTGAGCAGGTAAAGCAGAATGGGAACGGCGGACTGATATCAGAAGATAAACAAAAGGGGGAGGGAGCCACCAGAGACAACCGGTGGGAAAGTAATACCCCAATACGAGCGAGAGTGCCCTGCGTCTGGGGACCAGCATTAACTTGGAGACTGGTTGAAAGCACTCCAAAAGAGCAAAGGATTGTGGGGGGAAATTGTGGGAATCGGGGCGGCTAGGGACAGGGGCTTAAGTCCCCAGTCCCAGACGGCCTCCCCGGCGTGGAGGCAGAGAGAGTGCGGTGGAGAAACCAGCTCCTGGTCCCTAAGCCGCCAGCGCGCCCCAGAGCGCGTGGGTTCCGGCTCCTGTGAGGGGATGGGAGCTGCGCCGGTCTGCAGAACGCTCGCTAGCCCTGCCACAAAGCTTGAGATGCGCGCGCACGTCCCTCGAGCTCTCCTGGGTTACTAAGGCCCGGGGGCGCTTCTTGACCTGCGCCATTGTTTCAAAATGTAAGCCGGGCGCGCGCACGCTCGAAACTCTTACCCGGACAGAGGCGCGCAAAAGCCCAGCCTGCGGCTTACGGACCCGCGCCCCGTTCTCAGTGCCCCAGACGCGCGGCCGACCCACAGCCGCCTCTGAAAAGAGGTGCGCACAAGCCAGGCACTCCCAGCCCGGGCCGGTGGCAAAATCTCAGTGTGCGATCGCTGCTTGGAACCTCTCTGGCGGTCAGGAGCTCCCAGACAGCCACCACTGCCTTGGCTTTGGGGACGAGCAAAAGATCCTGCGCCCCCAGGGTCTGCAACTTGGAACCTGCACTGCCAGCGTCCAAGGGGGAATTTATTCAGCGTCTGCATCCAGACTGAGGCTTCTCTCTGAGACGGAGATCAGGGTGCGGTTTGATTTCTTTTAATACTACAAAAACCATCAAAGACGGTCAAGGTGAGAGGAAAAAATGTGAACAAGCAAAAAAAACCGCCAGAGAACAAAAGCCTGAAAAAAAACAGTTTCCCCAGAGCCCACCCCCTTGAGGGGGGCGGGGGGACTCAACTCAGGAAACATCATTGACTGACAACCCACGTGGCAGGCCCCTCCCCCTGAAAACAAACCAAGAAAAAAAAAAAAAGGACTACAAGAGAACCACCACTACTTCATAGGAAAACTTGTATTATTCACTCGTTTCCACTATTCCGGTTCATATATATATATATATATATATATTTTAACATAGGTAATTTTTTAACCTATTTACCACCACAGCGAGCTGCACAGTACATCAAATTCCATAATACCTTTCTAACCTGAACTTTTTGATACATACACCTATGGTTTTTTTTTTTTGCATTTTTATTTTTTGAATTCCTTTTTTTAAAAGTTTAGTTTAGTTTAGTCTAGTATATTCCTTTTTATTTTTATCCTCTAATATTCATATAGAGTTAACTTCAAAGTAATCCCCTTTCCCCAATCAATACTACCCCTATAGGTAAACCAATTTTTAATCCCCTTTATCTTAGGAAAGTTGAGTCCTTTAACAAAGATATCAAGATACATCCAGGAAGAATCAAAACAACCTTCCTCGCACACACTGAGAATTTATAAGAACTCTCCCATCTTCTTCCACCAGTGTTTCTGTGTTTTTTGACTTTGTCCTGATAGCATATAAATTTTACACTTGTGGTTCTCTTTGACAAGGATCTTTCTTTATTTGCATATATATATATTTTTTTTTCTTTTCTTCTTTCTCTTGCCATATAATTGTATCAGTCTTTCTATCTCTTTTTGTTTGTCTACTTCATAAATCTTACCTTGGGACCCATCTGGGCTGAACCTTCTCTTTCATCTTCCCTTTCTTTCCTGTCTCTCTCTCTCTCTTTTATCTTTTTTTCTTCTTCTTTTTCTTCTTCTTTTTCTTCTTTTCCTCTTATTCTTTTTCTTTTTCTTTTCTTTTGTCTCTCATTTGGGTGGGGAATCCTGATTGCTCAGAAGTGTTCCAGGGTACACCTTGACTGCACCAGAGTTGATACATCCAGCTACATCTGTTCAGTCTTCTCCCACCAAAATGACTAGGAGGAGGAATGCCCAACAGAAGAAAAATACAGAGGATGGACCTTCTGCAACAGAGCTAACGGCTATCAACATAGACAATATGTCAGAAAGAGAATTCAGGCTAACAATTATCCAGGCAATAGCTAGGTTGGAGAAAGCCATGGATGACCAAACAGAATTGATTAGGGCCGAACTGAAAGCAACCAGACAGGATGTTCACAATGTTAGGGCGGAGCTCAAAGCTACCAGGGAGGAGGTTCACAATGCTCTCAATGAGTTCCAATCTAATCTAAACTCTCTCAAAGCTAGGGTAACTGAGACAGAAGATAGAATTAGTGATCTGGAAGACAAACAGATAGAGAGAAAGGATCAGGAGGAAGCCTGGAACAAACAGCTTAGATCCCACGAAAGCAGAATCAGGGAAATAAATGATGCCATGAAGCGTTCCAATGTCAGAATTATTGGAATTCCTGAAGGGGAGGAGAAAGAAAGAAGTCTAGAAGATATCGTGGAACAAGTCCTTCATGAAAATTTTCTGAATCTCGCGAATGAAACCAGCATTCATGTACTAGAGGCTGAACGGTCTCCACCCAAGATTATACACTCCAAAAAAACATCACGACACCTGATAGTCAAACTGAGGAATTATAACATTGAATTTATAACATTGAAATTATAACATTGAATGACACATTGGACCAGATGGACCTCATAGATATATACAGAACATTCCACCCTAAAACAGCAGAATACTCATTCTTCTCAAGTGCACACGGAATCTTCTCCAGAATAGACCACATACTGGGTCACAAATCAGGACTCAACCGATACCAAAAGACTGAGATTATTCCCTGCATATTCTCAGATCACAATGCTTTGAAACTGGAGCTCAATCACAAGGAAAAGTTCCGAAGGAACTCAAACACCTGAAAGCTAAAGACCACCTTGCTTAAGAATGCTTGGATCAACCAGGAGATCAAAGAAGAACTGAAACAATTCATGGAAACCAATGAGAATGAAGACACTTCGGTCCAAAACCTATGGGATACAGCAAAGGCGGTCCTAAGGGGAAAATATATAGCCATCCAAGCCTTGCTCAAAAAAATTGAAAAATCCAGAACACACCAGCTGTCTCTACACCTTAAAGAACTGGAGGATCAACAACAAATCAAACCAACTCCACACATAAGAAGGGAAATCATCAAGATTAGAGCTGAGATCAATGAGGGAGAAACCAGAGATACAGTAGAACGTATCAATGAAACTAGAAGCTGGTTTTTTGAAAGAATCAATAAGATCGATAAGCCACTGGCTACACTAATCCAAAAGAAAAGAGAGAAATCCCAAATTCATAAAATTATGAATGAAAAGGGAGAGATCACAACTAACACCAAGGAAGTAGAAACAATCAGCAGAAGTTACTACGAACAGTTATATGCCAATAAGCTTAGCAACCTAGATGAAATGGATGCATTTCTGGAAAAATATAAACTACCAAAATTGAACCAGGAAGAAATCGACAACCTGAATAGACCGATATCTAATAACGAGATTGAAGCAGTGATCAAAAATCTCCCAAAAAACAAGAGCCCAGGACCTGACGGATTCCCTGGGGAATTCTACCAAACCTTCCAAGAAGAAATAACACCTATTCTCCTGAAGCTGTTTCAAAAAATTGAAGCAGAAGGAAAACTTCCAGACTCTTTCTATGAAGCCAGCATTACCCTGATCCCCAAACCAGGCAAGGGCCATACCAAAAAGGAGAATTTCAGACCAATATCACTGATGAATATGGATGCTAAGATTCTCAACAAGATCCTAGCCAACAGGATCCAACAGCACATTAAAAAGATTATCCACCATGATCAGGTGGGATTCATCCCTGGGCTACAAGGATGGTTCAACATTCGCAAATCAATCAATGTGATAAAACAAATTAATATGAGAAGAGAGAAGAACCACATGGTCCTCTCAATTGATGCAGAAAAAGCATTTGACAAAATCCAATATCCATTCCTGATTAAAACGCTTCAAAGTATAGGGATAGAGGGAACATTCCTGAACCTCATCAAATCTGTCTATGAAAGACCCACAGCAAATATCATCCTCAATGGGAAAAAGCTTGCAGCCTTCCCATTGAGATCAGGAACAAGACAAGGATGCCCACTTTCACCACTCTTATTCAACATAGTATTAGAAGTCCTAGCAACAGCAATCAGACAACAGAGAGAAATAAAAGGTATCCAAATTGGTAATGAAGAAGTCAAACTCTCTCTCTTCGCAGATGACATGATTCTTTATATGGAAAACCCAAAAGACTCCACCCCCAAACTACTAGAACTCATACAGCAATTCAGCAGCGTGGCAGGATACAAAGTCAATGTGCAGAAATCAGTGGCTTTCTTATACACTAACAATGAAAATACAGAAAGGGAAATTAGAGAATCGATTCCATTTACTATAGCACCAAGAACCATAAGATACCTGGGAATAAACCTAACTAAAGAGGTAAAGGATCTGTACTTGAGGAACTATAGAACACTCATTAAAGAAATTGAAGAAGACACAAAAAGATGGAAGACCATTCCATGCTCTTGGATCGGAAGAATAAACATTGTTAAAATGTCTATACTGCCTAGAGCAATCTATACTTTTAATGCCATTCCGATCAAAATTCCATCGGCATTCTTCAAAGAGCTGGAGCAAATAATCCTAAAATTTGTATGGAATCAGAAGAGACCCCGAATCGCTAAGGAAATGTTGAAAAACAAAAATAAAGCTGGCGGCATCACCTTACCTGATTTCAAGCTTTATTACAAAGCTGTGATCACCAAGACAGCATGGTACTGGCATAAAAACAGACACATAGACCAGTGGAACAGAGTAGAGAGCCCTGATATGGACCCTCAACTCTATGGTCAATTAATCTTTGACAAAACAGGAAAAAATATACAGTGGAAAAAAGACAGTCTCTTCAATAAATGGTGCTGGGAAAACTGGACAGCTATATGTAGAAGAATGAAACTCGGCCATTCTCTTACACCGTACACAAAGATCAACTCAAAATGGATAAAAGACCTCAACGTGAGACAGGAATCCATCAGAATCTTAGAGGAGAACATAGGCAGTAATCTCTTTGATATCAGCCACAGCAACTTCTTTCAAGATACGTCTCCAAAGGCAAAGGAAACAAAAGCGAAAATAAACTTCTGGGACTTCATCAAAATCAAAAGCTTCTGCACAGCAAAGGAAACAGTCAAAAAAAAAAAAAAAGGGGAACCCACGGAATGGGAGAAGATATTTGCAAATGACAGTACAGACAAAAGGTTGATATCCAGGATCTATAATGAACTCCTCAAACTCAACCCACACGAAACTGACAAACACATCAAAAAAGGGGCAGAAGATATGAACAGACACTTCTCCAATCAAGACATACAAATGGCTATCAGACACATGAAAAAATGCTCATCATCATTAGCCCTCAGGGAGATTCAAATTAAAACCACATTGAGGGACGCCTGGGTGGCTCAGTTGGTTGGACGACTGCCTTCGGCTCAGGGCGTGATCCTGGAGTCCCGGGATCGAGTCCCACATCGGGCTCCCAGCTCCATGGGGAGTCTGCTTCGCTCTCTGACCTTCTCCTCGCTCATGCTCTCTCTCACTGTCTCTCTCTCTCAAATAAATAAATAAAATCTTTAAAAAAAAAATACCACATTGAGATATCACCTTACACCAGTTAGAATGGCCAAAATTAACAAAACAGGAAACAACATGTGTTGGAGAGGATGTGGAGAAAGGGAAACCCTCTTACACTTTTGGTGGGAATGCAAGTTGGTGCAACCTCTTTGGAGAACAGTGTGGAGATTCCTCAAGAAATTAAAAAGAGAGCTTCCCTACGACCCTGCAATTGCACTCCTGGGTATTTACCCCAAAGATACAGATGTCGTGAAAAGAAGGGCCATCTGTACCCCAATGTTTATAGCAGCAATGGCCACGGTCGCCAAACTATGGAAAGAACCAAGATGCCCTTCAATGGATGAATGGATAAGGAAGATGTGGTCCATATACACTATGGAGTATTATGCCTCCATCAGAAAGGATGAATACCCAACTTTTGTAGCAACATGGATGGGACTGGAAGAGATTATGCTGAGTGAAATAAGTCAAGCAGAGAGAGTCAATTATCATATGGTTTCACTTATTTGTGGAGCATAACAAATAGCATGGAGGACAAGGGGCGTTAGAGAGGAGTAGGGAATTTGGGTAAATTGGAAGGGGAGGTGAACCATGAGAGACTATGGACTCTGAAAAACAGTCTGAGGGGTTTGAAGTGGCGGGGGGTTGGGAGGTTGGGGTACCAGGTGGTGGGTATTATAGAGGGCACGGCTTGCATGGAGCACTGGGTGTGGTGAAAAAATAATGAATACTGTTTTTCTGAAAATAAATAATTTGGAAAAAAAATAAGAAAACAAACAAGTAAAATTAAATTGAAAAAGATTTTGATCAGATACTATAGCAAGAAGATATATGGATGGCATATAGAAACATGTTCAACATTGTTAGTTATTAGAAAATGCAAATTAAGCCTGGGTTATATGCCTCTTCACACTTACTAAAAAGTGAAAGTAGAAGAAAAAAATAGAAAGGAAAGGAGAGGAGAGGGAAGAAGAGAAGAGTGGTAAGGAGAGGGGAGAGGGAGGGAAAGAAGCAAGACAAACCTACCACAGCACGTTCCAAAGAGGTGAGGGAGAGTACCGTCAGTCACTACTATGGAATTAAATGTCGAACTGCTTTGGGAGGGATCACAGGGAAGAAACTTCTGGAAGATCACTGTGAGCATGCTCCTTGTCTCGATTGTGGTGGTGACTTTACAAGTGTACCCTTAAGGTCAATGTGTCAAATGGTATATTTAAACAGTATAGTTTATTGAATATCAACTATACCTGAATGAAGTTGTTAAAATTGTATAATAAAGAGAGTAAGTCAAAGGAATAAAGCCTCATCCTAAGATATATTCTTCAGTTATTGGAGTTTAGCAAGATGGCTTGAGAGAATATAACCAAATATAAACCCTTACTCTCTTATTTACGAAAAGTTCCTGGCACAGTCTGTACAATCCCTACTCACTTCAGCTGCTATTTTAAAAATTAACATATTAATTTGCCTACATTATATTATTTTTAAGTCAATGCTTTCTTCTAATAAGCTATTGTATTTTCTTTATGGTTAGTTTTTCATGGATAAAATTGAAAACTGTCGTATCATATTTGACTATAATCTTTTCCCTTGTGAACATCAAATCTAATTATTTGTTATTTGCATTTAAAATAATCATTTAAAATGTACTCTTGCCTAAACAGTTTGAAAATTAGTCCTCTGAAGACTTCTGTTTTACATAAGTTTCTCCCTTTTGTGTTGGATATATGTTATTCTATAGTATTATGAGTTAAAAGAGAAATACCACAATTAACCTGTATGTGTTCCTATGAAACACAGGCACTGAGATACGTTTGACTTTCATACTGCTGGGATGGGGGATAGAGACCTTCCATGAACACTTCCAGTTCCCATCCATTTCTTTAAAGTCCCAGGAATGGTTTAGGCTGGTCAGAGATGCAAATTTATTAATGCATGGAGTTACTGTGCCTTGATGGCATGAAAGCTTATTCCTTGCTCCTTTTTGCTATGTTCTGGTTCATAAGACATTCTGCTGGCTTCTGTCCTCAGAGAGGAACCCACACTGGGGTGAAGGTCTTGCCTTCTCTCTCTTTCCTCTGTCTGCAAAGAGGTCAAGGTAACTTCTAGTGCAAGTTTTCTTGTAATTCAAGGTGGAGACATAAAAAATCCCATTTTGGTTTCCCAACTTACGCATGTCCTCCAAAGCAGGGTTTACCAGAAAGAAAACAAAACTCATTTTTCAGTTCTTTATAAACTGGACATTTACATTTACATTTAACTTCAGTTCTTTGTATTTCAGACTTTTATTTGTAGCAACCTCAAACGGAAAGAAGTTGGTCTTAAATCTTTAACAAGTTTTGATAAATCAAATATAATCATTACTATGGACAAATGGTGACCCACCTGAATTAAAGGGGAAAAACATGTATTTTTTCTGTGACTTCCACTGTGCTGTGTGTTGTACATGTGCTGGATTTTACTGCAACAAGTGTACTGTGCTAAGAAATATGTTTTCTAGAATTGCCTTCTCAGTATTGTTTCAGGTAACAATGAATCAAAGGAGGAACTTGTACAGGACTTTGGGAAGACTTTCATAGTCAGGCTGGGAGGGCTGACACACATATGCCTGGGCAGGCACTCCTCAATCCATTCCACCTCTTATTCCTGACAGCGAGCCCTGCTAAAACAGCTCCCAGGCTATGGATGGGCAGAGATGGGGAAGCCATCTCTCACAGAGCCAAGAGCCCTCTCCAAGGCTCCCATCACCATCCTACCTCCACAGCTAGCTAGAAGTATATGGCTCTCAGATTTCCCTGCAAACATCAGCTGTGTCTGCCTGAACCAGTAGGTTCATGCTGGTTAGAATGACCCCTGACACTCTTAACTCCCCCTCCTTATACTTGACCAGCTTCTTCCACAGATTTTTAAAGTAAGTCTAAGCCCTCTTTAAAACTTCTTATCCCACATTCCAGGTGTCAGTTACTACATTTAGATGCTAAGACACTGTTCTGAAACAGTAATAATTATCTACATGTTTACAGATTTGAGATTTTAGACCGTTTTTGCTGGGACAACTCACCTTTGCTCCACAAACCTATCTGGACCCTCAATCAGAATATCTCAAAAGTCTAGGGCTAGGAATACTTGGGGACTATTCTGTTAGGCACCTGTCTCCTTTCATGGAACCTCAGGTCCCACCAGGTTGTCTCTCTCACTGCTTGTTGGGTCTCCAAGAGTGACTTTTTCAAGTAAGAGGAAATGGAAGTACCAATCTCTTAAGGCCTGACCCCAAAACTAGAAGAGTAACTAGTATAGCCATGTTTCTAGGGGTCAAAGCAGTTCACAGCAAACCCACATTCAGGAGGAGCAACATAAATCCGAACTCTGAAGGAGAGCAGTGTCTAAGAATTTGTGACCATTTTTAATCTGTCACATCTCATTACAGTGTTGTGCATCAACAGAGCTTACAGAAAGTTCATAAAGAGTCAAGAATCAAACCAACTTCCCATAGAATAGGGAGCCCACCTTGAGAAGTTTATAAGCTGGCAGAGCCTGGCAGCATGCTGTACATATTTACAAATGTTCTCATTTCATGACTGTCATTGGAATCCACACAGCCATATTTTTTAGAGGTCAAAATATTTGGGGTCGAACTCATTAACTTGTTCCCAGCCGTACAATTTGCAGAAGAACTGGAACTTGAGGCCAGTCCTATCAGGCAGCAGAACTTTCTTCAGTCAGTCCTTCAGCAGAGACTTTGCATCATATTTACAGCACACCATTTCCTAAATAACCAGCAGGCTTCATCCTTCCTCGAGCAGGAGGACATTTGTACCTATGGAAGGAGTCCTCTGAAAATAAATGCAAGCCATTTTCTCTACCTACAGAAGACTAGGCAGAGGTCATTTCCTCTCAGTCTCAGACAGGTGCTCTGTCTGTGGTGCATGCAGGTACCTCTAAGCGGTGAGGGCCTGCTGCCCCCCACTCCCTTTCCATTCCCAGGAGACAGGTGGCTTCCCATCTGGGCAAACTCAGGGTCTGAGAGGAGGTGGTACACAAGGTCATTCAATGTGGTGTTCAATGGATTTGATGCTTGCACCTCTGATTTGGTAGTATAGAACTATATTAATCTTCTAGGCTTCACTGGTTAAGAGGAAGAAGATGACAAAAGTAACTTGATAGCATTATTGTAGTATTAATTTTTATCAGATAAGATTTGCTTTGAGTGTGAGAGCCGAGGGATGGCTTTCCTGATCTTTTTTCAATGAATCACTGGCAAGGGTGGATGCATTACTGTGATTGACTGACTCTAATCTCTGGAATGGATATTCAGAAGACAGCTACAGGGACTGCTCTACTTCTCCTTCATAGTACTGAGGCTAAAGTGAGGTGCCCACACATTACAAGGTCTTCGGTGAAAGTCTGTAATGTCATCAAGCAGTAGCTGGGAAACATATCCACAATGTCACTGGAACCAAGATCAAGACAGTACAGTTTACTCTCTGGAAGGAATGGATGCATTGAATCAGATAGATCTCATTCTTAGAGAATTTTGCAACTTTGGCTAAAATCCATTTCAGTCTCAAGATACAGAATGTTTCAACCAATTATTTGTGTCATGCATGGTGACTGTTAAATACTTTAAAAAAATTCTTTATTTCAATTCAATGTAGTTAATATATACTGTATTATTAGTTTCAGGGGTAGAATTTAGTGATTCATTAGTCTTTTGTAATACCAAGTGTTCATTATATCAAGTGCCCTCCTTAATGTCCATCACCCAATTACCCTATCCCCCCAGGCACCTCTCCTCCAGCAACCCTCTGTTTGTTTCCTAGAGTTCAGTGTCTCTTATAGTTCACATCCTTCTCTTTTTGCATCTTATTTTATTTTTCTGTTCCTTCCTGTATGTTCATCTATTTTGTTTCTTAAATTCTACATATGAGTGAAATCATATACTATTTGGCTTTATGCTTAGCATAACACCCTATAGTTCCATCTTCATCCTTGCAAATGGCAGATTTCATTCTTTTCAATGGCTGAATAATATTCCATTATATATGTGTGTGTGTATATATACCACATGTTCATTATCCATTCATCTGTCAATGGGCATTTGGGATCTTTCCAGAGTTTGACTATTGTGGACACTGCTGCAATAAACATTGAGGTTCATGTGCCCCTTTGAATCACTATGTTTGTGTCTCTGGGGTAAATCCCTAGTAGTGCCATTGCTGGGTCATAGGATGGCTCTATTTTTAACTTTTTGCAGACCTCCATACTATTTTCCGAGTGACTGTACCAGCTTGCATTCCCAACAACAGTGTAAGAGGGTTCTGTTTTCTCCGCATCCTCACCAACATCTGTTGTTTCCTAAATTTAGACATTCTGATGGGTGTAAAGTCATATTTCATTGTGATTTTGATTTGTATTTCCCTGATGCCCTATTATATGGAGAATTTTCTCATGTGTCTGATGGCCATTTGTATTTCTTCTTTGAATAAATGTCTGTTGATGTCTTCTGCCCATTTCTTGACTGGATTTTTATTGTTTGGGTATTGAATTTGATAAGATATTTACAGATTTTGGATACTAGCCCTTTATCTGGTAAGTCATTTGCAAATATCTTCTCCCATTCTGTAGGTTGTCTTTTTATTTTAATGACTATTTTCTTTGCTGTGCAGAAGCATTTTATCTTGATGAAATCCCAATAGTTCATTTTTGCCTTTGTTTCTCTTGCCTTTGGAGATGTGTCTAACAAGAAGTTGCTGTGGCTGAGGTCAAAGCGGTTGTTGCCTGTATCTTCCTTTATGATTTTGATGGATTATTGTCTCACATTTAGGTCTTTCATCCATTTTACATTTATTTTTTTTCCCAATTTATTTATTTTCAGAAAAACAGTATTCGTTATTTTTTCACCACACCCAGTGCTCCATGCAAGCTGTGCCCTCTATAATACCCACCACCTGGTACCCCAACCTCCCACCCCCCCGCCACTTCAAACCCCTCAGACTGTTTTGTGTATGGTATAAGAAAATGGCCCAGTTTCATTCTTCTGCATGTGGCTGTCCAATTTTCCTAAGCCAGTTGTTGAAGAGACTGTCTTTTTTCCATTGGGTATTTTTTTGTGCTTTGTCAGAGATTAGTTGACCAGAGAGTTGAGGGTCTGTTTCTGGGATCTCTATTCTGTTCCATTGATCTATGTGTCTGTTTTTGTGCCAGTACCATACTGTCTTGATGAATACAGTTTTGTAATATAGCTTGAAGTCTGGAATTGTGATGTAGCCAACTTCGGTTTCCTTTTTCAATGTTCCTCTGGCTATTCGGGGTCTTTTCCAGTGCCATACAAATTTTAGGATTATTTGCTCCAGCTCTGTGAAAAATGTTCAGGGTTTTTTGATAGGGATTGCATTGAATGTATAGATTGCTTTGGGTAGCATAGACATTTTAACAATATTTGTTCTTCCAATCCATGAGCATGATAAGTTTTTCCATTTCTTTGTGTATTCCTCAGTTTCTTTCATAAGTGTTCTATAGTTTTCAGAGTATAGATCCTTTACCTCATTGGTTAGGTTTATTCCTAGGTATCTTGTGGTTTTTGGTGCAGTTGTAAATGGATCAACTCCTTGATTTTTCTTTCTTCTGCATCATTGTTAGTGTATAGAACTGCAACTGACTTCTGTGCATTGATTTTATATCCTGTGACTTTGCTGAGTTGCTGTATGGGTTCTAGCAACTTTTGGGTGGAGTATTTTAGGTTTTCTACATAGAATATCATGTCATCTGTGAAGAGAGAGAGTTTGACTTCTTCTTTGCCTACTTAGATGTTTTTCGTATAGTTTTCTTGTCTGACTGCTGAGGCTAAGACTTCCAGTACTGTGTTGAAAAACAGCAGTGATAGTGTGCATCCCTATTGTGTTCCTC
The DNA here is from genome assembly GCF_020171115.1 of Neogale vison. Classification (NCBI taxonomy): domain Eukaryota; kingdom Metazoa; phylum Chordata; class Mammalia; order Carnivora; family Mustelidae; genus Neogale; species Neogale vison. The sequence continues at coordinate 172,183,268 of NC_058092.1, read as the reverse complement.
ACCTTAGGGGAAAAGGTCTCAGGTTTCCTCTATTGAGGATGATATTCACAGTGGATTTTTCATATATGACTTTATGATATTGAGGTATATTCACTCTATCCCTACATGGCAGAGAGTTTTTATCAAGAAAGAATGCTATATTTTGTCCAATGCTTTTCTGCATCTATTAAGAGGATCATAAGGTTCTTTTCCTTTTTTTATTAATGTGGTATATCACATTTGTGATTTGTGGATGTTGAACTACGCTTTCAGCCCAGGAATAAATCCCACTTCATTGTGGTGAATACTCCTTTTAATATACTGTTGGATCCTATTTACGAGTATCTTGGTGAGAATATTTGCATCTATGTTCATCAGGGATATTACAGGGTCTGTAATTCTCCTTTTTAGTGAGGTCTTTGGATTGGGGATCAAGGTCATGCTTGCCTCCTAGAATGAGTTTAGAAGTTTTCATTCCATTTCTGTTCTTTGAAACAATTTCAGCAGAACAGGTATTAATTCTTCTTCAAATGTCTGGTAGAATTCTGCTGGGAGGACATCCCACCCTGAATTCTTTTTTATTGGGAGATTTTTGATTACTGGTTCAATTTCTTTGCTAGTTATGAGTCTGTTCAGGTTTTCTGTCTCTTCCTGTTTCAGTTTTGTTAGTTTATATGTTTCTAGGAATGCATCCATTTCTTCCAGCTGCCTAATTTGTTGGCATATAATTGCTCATATTATTCTCTTAAAATTGTTTGTAGTTTTTTGGCATTGGTTGTCATCACTCTTCTTTCATTTATGGTTTTATTTATTTGTATTCTTTCTTTTTTCTTTTTGATACATATGTTTAGGGATTTATCAATCTTATTAATTCTTTCAAAGAACCAGCTTCTAGTTTCCTTGATCTGTTGTACTATTTTTTTTTTAATTTCTATATCATTGATTTCTGATCTAATCTTTATTATTTCTCTGCTCCTGCTGGATTTAGGCTTTATTTGCTATTCTTTCTCCAGCTCCTTTTGAGATTTTTCTTCTTTTTGAGGAAGGCTTGTATTGCTATATACTTCCCTCTTTGGACCACCTTTGCTGTATTCCCAAAGGTTTTGAACTGCCATGTTTTCATTTTCATTTGTTTCCATGTATTTTTTAAATTCTTTTTTAGTTTCCTATTTGACCCATTTCATTCTTTAGTAGGATGCTCTTTAGGTATTTGTGGTCCTTCCAAGTTATTTCTTGTGGTTGACTTCAAGTTTTAAAGGTTGACTTTTGTGCCTGAAAAGATGCATGGTATAATCTCAATCTTTTTGTACTGCTTGAGACCTGATTTGTGACCCAGTATGTGATCTGCTCTGAAGAAAGTTCCATGTGCATTAAAAAAATATGGAATTCTTCACGAATTTGCCTGAAATTCTTTCATAGGGGCCATGCTAATCTTTTCCATATTGTTCCAGTTTTAGTAAATGTGCTGCCAAGGTGAGCACTGTTGTATCCTTTTTTAACTGTTTAATTTTCTGAATATTGTATCTAAAATATTAAGAGACCATCTTGTCTATTTTTTGTTTTAAACCCTGTTTTTGTTTTTGTTCATCTTTGTTTTGTCAAATAATAGTTTAATTCAAAGCAAACAGCCAGAGAAGAGTAAATTGCAGTTTTTTCCTTCTCTTGAATTAAATTATAAGTGGGGTGAATTTTCAAGTGTTTGCCCTGGTGTTTGACCTTCAGTAACTATAAAGCAGATACTGAAACATTAAATCATGTGTAAAAACAGTTTATACAAATTACAAAGAAATTTCTGCCAAATGATACATTTGAAAGTGGAGACTCTCCTGTTGGTGTTGGAGTTTAAGTCCTGTCAGGAAGATGTCACCTGACCTTGGCCTTTCTTTTCCATATCCCGGAATCAATTCTGTTATGACATCATTAGTTATGCAGCAAAAACTCTAAGCTTTGGGGTGAACTCTGTATACTCCATGCCAAAGGAATTTCATATGTTTTGTAATTGGAGTTTAGTGAAGAAAGATTTTATTTCATTATTTTCTTAATTTTATCATAAAAACAAATAAATATCACTAAAGAGTCAACACTAAGTAGGAAATTTTAAGACACTTTGAAAGGCAGGTTTGTTTTAATATATTATTAATGAAGCCAAAGAATTTCCTAAATCCCTATACTTTTACCAATTTTCCTTCACCTGGAGAAAGTGAGGTTAATAAGCTCTTGTGACTTGTTCCCCAACATTGGCTATTTCCCTCATTTGCCATAAGGGAGTTTAGAGAGTGAGCATTTGCTAACACACACCATTAGTCTTGGTCACATAGGATTAACTGGGTGCTTAGGACAAACAATATACAAGTAAAAGTTTTGCTAATTTTTATATTTGCACGGTATTAGAAAAATGGCAACATATAGGTGATTCAATAGATTAAAAGGTAGGTTGACTGTTTAACAACTTGAGCCATAAATATTCAGTATCAACTTCTCTTATTACCAATGAGAAATGCTTTATAAAATATAATCTGAACAACAATGTGTTTTAGGTCTAAGTGACTGGTTTTATATTTTCATTAATTAATACTGAATCCTTGCTTTAAGGGATATTCATAGTTCTGATTTTGTTATCTTTCCTTGATCAAAGAAGGAAGTTTATATCTTTTGTTTCCTATTTTCTATGGAGGAAAGAAAGACATTTTAAAAAACATTCCATAAACCCTTATAAGCTGCATGGGAAAAATCTTCATCACCCTCAATCTCAATATAATTGAATAACTATAAATTGGAGGGGACAGTATATTCCTCTAGAGTTTTTTGGTGAATAAAATGAAATATGCCCAAAAATAAAGTGCTTAGAATAGTTTCTGGAGCAAAGTAGTAACAATTATTAAATTATTAAAATAATAACAACCATTCTTTTTGTTACATTATGTATTATCCTCTTATTTGAATATACATTACATATTATCCTCTTATCTTCTTATTTCAGGAGAATTACGGCTGGTTTTAGCACCATATGCAGAAATTCTTCTCCTTCACAATCTGTGTCTTTTTATCATAAAGCCTGTGAACTGTGGAGTGATGACATTTGCATGAGAACCAGAACTCTTAAAGCCAGATTGATGCCCCAACACCCACCCCTCAAACATATTTATATAACACAGGCTAGACTGTTGCAGTAGCAAAGACATCAAAATTTCAGGGGTTTCACAAGACAGTAGTTTAGCTCTTGCTCCCACAAAGTCCACCGAAGACTCTACAGAAGCTGTAAGCCATACACTGTGAGTCAACAGCCAAGCTGCACTGATGTCATTGTTGTCTTTCACAGTGGCGCTAACTCACTGTATCACCATCAATTATTACCATCTCTCCCCAACGTCCAGTTCAGTAGTTTAATGTTGGTAGCTTAAAATCGTATTCATTTACACCTCAGAAATCAGCAAAAGCTACTAGAGTTGTGTTTTCTTGTTTCGGAAAACTGCTTGCTGAACATTTATAATACCCTTTACATTAATAACCACTTTCATGAGCTTCCTTGCAAAGTAAGATCATGGAAATTCCCAAACTGGCTTTTGAGTGCTTCCAGCTAGAATATAAATGATTCAAAATAAGTAGAGAAAGTTATGGAGGTACTGTTTTAGATGGGGTGAATAGGGAAGGCCTTTCTGCAAAGAACGAAATTTAAGTAAAGAGGCAGTCCATGTGGCCAAAGGGGAAACAGCAAATACAAAGACTCTGAAGTATGTTTGAGAAACAGTGGGGAGGTGGCATGGTTGGAAAATTATTTGAAGAGTGGTCAGAGATGAAGTCAGAGAAGTAGCCAAGATTCAGTTCCTGTAGGGTTTTGTGTGCCTATGTAAGAAATCTGGACCTTATTCTAAGTGAAATGAATATCCACTGAACAGTGTTGAGAAGGGCAATGACATTATGTGACTGCAGATTTTAACCACCACTTATAGCTGTCCTTTTAAAGGATGATATCTCTGTTTCTAGATGAAGCAATGGCAGGATGGTAAGTATGATTTCCTGAGCAGCAAACACTGGAGGAAGAAAAGGGTTTAGAGGGCACAAGTGCAGGAAATTCACAAGCTCAGTTCTTTGTAACTGTTGGACCAGGATCTGAGTGTTGTGCAGAAATAGGAAACTATAAGATATGTTGATATATTTTATTCATATATGTTGACCTACTTTAGTTTGAGCAATACACTGTGATGAGAATAGAAAATAGAAAGATGTTGAACATTTGTGTGAGGGGCAAGATTTGTATGCAGTATATTTAAGACAATTTCCTATAGTGACCTTCACAGAAAAGGAAAAAGATTGAAACCAATAAGCTTGGAAACTCAGTGGCTCTTGGGCCATTCAATCAGGATAATAGACTATTTCAGATATGTCCTTGAATAAGTGTGCAGAATGATTCACTTTGTGAAAGAATGCATCCACACCTGAGGTTTGGGCTCTGACTGGTATGCTTTCTCGGATTCGCCTCAAAGAATATTTTCTCTCATTTAAAAACTTTTTTCTTCCAGGTGCCATCAGTTAATCATTCCATTTGTCTGAATTTTATTTATGAAATTCTTTTAAAACTTTGTCTAGGGACCATTTTTTTTTAAATTCAGTGCATTAGTGGGCAAAATATGGGCAGTTCCTGTTCATCCCAAAACAATATTCTATTGGAGCTTCTCTTCTACCAGATCATTAGACATTTTTGATGCTTTCATAATCACACAACTTACTGGAGTTTTATAAATTTCTATTTTCCCAGACACTTCTGGGGATATTCTCAAGGTTTGTTTTCATTTGTTATATTTGAGTACAATGGACGGGTCCGAGGTTATTATCTATAGTTATGCATAACTGAAGACAATTTTGAATGATTTAGTTTTCAGAGTTTCTAAACACTGAACTTATCATTCTCTTTGTGGTGAAGGAGGGTAACACAGCCCTTCACTTGCCTGTAGCTTGGCCTCTGTGCACAGATGGAGCTCAGAACACAATATGGCCATCTTCCTTCAGGGCCACAGTCCTCACTCGTGTTCTCAGTGGTGGGGAAGCTTGTGCGCCAGAGGATACTGGATGTTGTTAGAGGCTTGTTTTCATTTTCCATTTTTCTCTTCATTCTTGTCTTTTGATTCACATACTGTCTTTTCTATCTATGAGTCTTTGTTTTGCAGTACAAATTTAAAAAAATAATGGATACTAGAGTTGTTTTATTAGTAAATGTTAGCATAATCAAAGAAGTAATAAGCTGACATTAATTCATCAATTCTAAGCACCTTTAATGTTATATTAAATTTAATGCTATATTATATATTGTGAAATCAACCCTATGAAATGAGTACTATGACTATTAGTATATTGTAAATACTATAAGGCAGGCATAAAGTTAAATTTGTTATAGATCACATAGGTAATATATTGAGGAGTCCTCGTTTGAGCTCAGGAAATTTGATGCTAAAACTCATTTCTTAGCCATCAGCATTCAGTGTTTGCTTTAGTCTCTGCTGTGCTGGGATGCATATCAGATACAGGTATAAAACCAACTATGTGTCATATATTATGAGAAATCTGACAACATATAAAAACTAAGAAGTCATGTTTTCCCAAGTTGCTTCTTCCATCAACTGCCACACCAGCATTTAGGCAGAAGAGTATATTTTCTCACTCTAAAATCAATACAATGGCTGATTCTTCCATTAAAGTAACTCTTCTTCGATTTCAGTAACATCTAGAAACCACACTCATTCCTCTACCTCTGCCCCTAGTAGGCTTCCCCAGAATTCATGCTTCCTTTCACACTCTCTCTATCTTGCTTTAGTTTGAGAAAAATAACAGCAAGGGATGACTGGGTGGCTCAGTCAGTAAAGTGTCTGACTTCAGGTCAGATCATGATCTCAGGGTCCTAGAATCGAGTCCTGTGTCGGGCTCCCTGCTCAGCCTGGAGTCTGCTTCTCCTTCTCCCTCTCCTTCTACTCATGCTCTCTCTATGTCAAATAAGTAAATAAAATCTTTAAAATAATAACAATAATAAACAGCAAGTCAGACAAACTATAAATGTCTTGGTGCAACCAGTTGTGCATTGCTGTGATGAGGAGCTGACCTCCTAGTTGGGTTTCGCTGTTGGGTTGAACATAAACAATTCACAGAACAGCAGCTGAATATAACCATGTGTTATTAAATCATATATATTTTAAATTCCTCTACTTAGGAATCCCTGAACAAGAAATGCAGCTGGAAGTGAGCCTTGAAAATGTGCAGGGAAAATAGAAGACAGGGTCTCCTTTCCATAGACATCAGGGATGGTGTTTTTGTCTCTCATGCAATAATGTTACTAGCCCTAAAGCTAAATAATTGTATGTATCGAGCTTTATTATCTGCCTCCTTTTCACTAAGATATCCATGTTGGTCTAGTCAGCTATAACCAAAGGGTGTTAAGTCACATAGGACAGGTGAACTCCAGAGAAGATATTTGTGAGTGAGTTCCCTGCCTTACAAAGTATCTTTAAGTTTAAATAAATAAATAAATAAATCAAACCACTACTCTAAGGAAAATTTGATGTTTCTGTATACTTATCTTGATTCCATCTCATACAATGTATAAACCTGTTAATAGATACACTTGAAGGTACACTTGAAAATGATATATTAGTAGAAGTCTTAAATTCAGAGTTATAAAGTGAAGTTTTAGTTACCCAACAATACAAAAGTCAGCATTCTCACCACTGAATTTGCTCAGAGAGGCACATATATTTCCCATTACAGATGACCAACACAGCTGGGCCATATTTCACTTCCAGTATTATAAAATCACATGTTAAATTTAGGAGAATACAGAAACATATACACTGAACTACCTGAGTACAGGAAATTAAAATATATATGATTTAATAAAACATGGTTATATTCTTTTATATCACTATAGATATGTACCCATATATTGCCAAAGTCAAAGAAGATTGAATACAAAATCAGTAAGTCTCTTCATGATCTCTTCATGTAAAACAATCTGATTGATTCAGATATATAATCAGGAGAAATAACTTCATGTAATTGAGAAAAGCAGATGACATACAAAGGTCAGAACAATTTCACTGCTATATTCTCCTCATTACTTGCAGTATTGTTGGGTTGTAGGACAAGTACTCAGGCCCAGCTGTTTAGATATGCATAGTCTACGTGTGTAGTATGTATACACATTATGTATTATAGTCTCTAAACACACAAGACGCATACAACAATGTTCCTAACAGCACTATTCATCATAGTCCTAATTGGAAACAAACCTAAAGTTTGCAAATATTGATAAGTTCAGGAAATGCTACACTTGACAGCCATGAGAATGAGCTACTGATACACTGTAATGTGGATGACTCTTAGATATGTAATACTAAGCAGAAGAATGAAAATGGAAAAAGAAAATGTCCTATAGATTTCTGTCTGAAATAGGCCAGGCTGCCTGCTGGTGATGGAGGTCATCTTCAGGCCGGCATGGGGGCTGTGCCAAGAGGGCCAGAGGCCACAGCTGTGGGTGCTGGTAATGAATGTTCCAGTTCTTGATTTTTGTTATAGTTCCCTGGATATTTCATCTTGTGAAAATGAATCATACACTTTCCTATATGTATGTTATGTCCCAAAACATTAAACTGATTTAAATTTGTGTTTCCCTAATAATTGCTAATGATGTCACTCCTCTGTTCTGTGCTCCTTTGACAACCATGTATCTTCAGTAGTGAACTAGCTCTTCATTTCTTTTCTCCATGTTTAATTAGGATTGTTTACATCTAGATCATTTAGTTTTGAGAGTGCTTATATATTCTGTATCCTGTAACTTTACCAGACATGTGGTTAAAAATACTGTATTTTATACTCAGGAGATTATCTTTTTCTCATTTTAATGGTATCTTTCAGGAGCAAAAAAAATTAATTATTATAAGTCCAATTTTCAACATTTTTTTCTTTTATAATTATGCATTTTCTGTCAAGTCTATAGATTTTCTCCCATGCTTTTATTTTATAAATGTTTTTTGTTGGTTGATTGGTATTTTTTTTTTAAGATTTTATTATTTGTCAGAGAGAAAGAGAGCACACAAACAGCGGGAGTGGTAGTGGTAGAAGGAGAAACAAGCTCCCTGCTGAGCAAGGAACCTAATGTGGGACACAATCCCAGGACTGTGAGATCATGACCTGAGCCAAAGACAGATGCTTAACCCACTGAGCCATCCAGGTGTCCCACAAAGTGTTATAGTTTTTATATTTTACAGTTAAGTCTGAGATCCATTTTGTACAAATTGTAAGACTTTTTTGCCTGTGAACATCTAATAGCTCCAGCACAGTTTGTTGAAAAGACTATCTTTCCTTCCTTAAGGTGCTTTTGCACATCTGTCAGAAATCAGTTAGGCATATTAATATGGGTCTGCTTCTGGGTTTCACTGCTGTTTGGGCTTATCCTGGGCTAAAACACATAGCCTTGATTAATACAGCATTATAGTAAGTCTTGAAATTCAATAGACTAATTTTCCCTTTTTATTCTTCTTTTCAACTACCATATAACCCAACAATTATACTCTTGGGCATTTGTCCCCAGGAAGTAAAGACTTATGTTTACACAAAAGCCTGTCTGTGAATGTTTACAGCAGTTTTATTCATAATAATCAAAATGTGGAATCCGCCCTATCCACTAAACAAACTGCAGTGGACAACATCTCAGCAATTCAACATGAACAAAATGAACTACTGATACACCAAAAAACTAGATGGACTTTCTGAGAATTATACTGATTGAAAAAGCCAGTCATTAAGGATCATTTGATACATTACTCCCTTTATAAAATAATCAAGTTATGCAAGTGGAGAAGGGGTTAGTGCTTGTCAGGGCTTAAGGATCTGAGGGGGCAGACAAGGTGGTGTGGCTTTGAGAGGGCAGCATGAGGAACACTCACAGCAATGAAAATACTCTTTATCTTGACTGTGGCAATGTCAGTATCCTGCTGGTGATAGTTACTGCTGTCCTGCAAGGTATTAGTGCAACGGGAGAAATGGAATAGAGTACACGAGATGTTTCTTTTCTTTTTCTAAAAGTGGCATGTGAATCTACAAGTGCCTTGAAATAAAAAGTTTAATTAAACAAAATGTGCCCATGGAAAGCAAACAAGGGAGGAGAGGGACATGAAATGTAGAATGTGAACAGAGAACGCATAGTTACAAGACACAAGATACAAAAGGAAAGGAGTTTCAAGAAGTGAGGAATGACTGGGAGAACTAGAGTGCAAGAACAGGGAAGACAGGAGCCATTTCTGTGGTATTTACTATTTGATTACCAGCTGTAGCCCAATCATCAACACCAAGTGTCCACTGTAGAAAATAGCTTAAAAAGACTATAAATGGACGAATGTCAAATACCTCATAGAGACAATTTGTATTTGGACTAAGAAGTGATAGACTTTGCAAATATTTTAACAGAACTGAGAAGGACATTAGTGCCATCATGCATTTAAGAAAGGAGCAATAAATGAGGAATAAGAAATTGAGAATCAAACTGGATTCAAAAAAGCCTGGGCATGAAGAGTAGAAGGGAAATAAATTTGCTGAAAGAAAACAGCGTGGAGGAGAGGACGAGTCAAGATGGCAGAGAAGTAGCAGGCTAAGACGAAATCAGGTAGCAGGAGATCAGCTAGATAGCTTATCAAACAATTGCAAACACCTACAATCCAACAGGAGATCGAAGAGAAGAGGAGCAGAAATTCTAGAAACAGAAAATCGATCACTTTCTGAAAGGTAGGACCGGCGGAGAAGTGAATCCAAAGCAACGGGAAGATAGACCGCGGGGGAAAGGGCTGGCTCCCGGCAAGTGGCAGAGCAACGGAGCACAAAATCAGGACTTTTAAAAGTCTGCTCCACTGTGGGACACCACTCCAGAGGCTAAACTGAGGTGAAGCACATGCGAGGACAGCATGGCCTCAGGTCCCGAGGGGTCACAGAAGGATCGGGGGTATCTGAGTGTCACAGAGCTCACAAGTATTAGGGCTGGGAAACTAGCTACAGAGACGGAGCTGAGGAGTGAGCTCTCAACTTGGGGTTACCTTGAACTGTAATCTGTGGCACAGGCCACTGACTGCTCTGTGAGTGGGGATCCCACATGATCCGAGGAGACCCCTCTGGAATAGCTCAAGGATTTGTGGAGTTCGGAGACTCCAGGCAAAGCTGTGTGCCAGAGACAGACATGCTTGGTCACAAGCGGGGTGAGCTCGGAGCGCAGTCAGAGGCCAGGGAGACAGGAGTGATTGATCGCTTTTCACTGAGGGTGCACTGAGGAGTGGAGCCCCGAGCTCTCGGCTTCTCTGTCTGGAGATTGGGAAGCTGCCATTTTCATTCCTGTCCTCTGGAACTCTGGAAAACATTCAGGGAACAAAAGCTCCTGAAAGCAAACCCGAGCAGATTACTTAGCCTGGCCCCTGGTAAGGGCCATGCAATTCCACCTCAGACAAAGACACTTGAGAATCACTACAACAGGCTCCTCCCCCAGAAGATCAAAAAGAAATCCAACAAAAATGAAGTTAACTTACCAAGGAGAACAGTAGAATTCCAGAGGAGGAAAAAGCAAAGCATGGAATTCATGGCTTTCTCCCCATGATTCTTTAGTTCTGCAAAATTCATTAATTTTTAATTTTATTTTTTTCTTCTGCTAAGTTTTTTAAACTTTTTTAACCTTTAACTTTTTCTAGCTTTTTTAAACTTTTACCCTTTTACCCTTTTTTAACCTTTCATTTTTATTCTTTCTTTTTTTTATTATTTCTTTCTGTATTCTTTCTTTATTTGTTTTCTTTTTTTCATTTTTTTTCCTGAACTTCTCTTTAACCTCTTTCTCCCCCCCCCACAATTTGGTGTCTCTTCTGATTTGGTTAAAGCACATTTTCCTAGGGTCTTTGCCTCCCTTTTAATATTTTATTCACTCCTTCATATATTCTTATCTGGACAAAATGACAAGCTGGAAAAACTCACCACAAAAAAAAAAAAAAAAAAAAAAACAAGAGGCAGTACCGAAGGCTAGGGACCTAATCAATATGGACATTGGTAATATGTCAGATCTAGAGTTCAGAATGATGATTCTCAAGGTTCTAGCTGGGCTCAAAAAAGGCATGGAAGATATTAGAGAAATCCTGTCTGGAGAAATAAAAGCCCTTTCTGGAGAAATAAAAGAACTAAAATCTAACCAAGTTGAAATTAAAAAGCTATTAATGAGGTGCAATCAAAAATGGAGGCCCTTGGGGAACCTGGGTGGCTCAGTGGGTTAAAGCCTCTGCCTTCGGCTCAGGTCATGATCCCAGGGTCCTGGGATCGGACCTGCATCGATCTCTCTGCTCAGCGGAGATCCTGCTTCCTTCTCTCTCTCTCTGCCTGCCTCTCTGCCTACTTGTGATCTCTGTCTGTTAAGTTAATAAAACCTTTAAAAAAAATTGGAGGCTCTTACTGCTAGGAGAAATGAGGCAGAAGAAAGAATTAGTGATATAGAAGTCCAAATGACAGAGAATAAAGAAGCTGAGCAAAAGAGAGACAAACAACTACTGGACCACAAGGGGAGAATTTGAGAGATAAGTGATACCATAAGACAAAACAACATTAGAATAATTGGGATTCCAGAAGAAGAAGAAAGAGGGAGGGGAGCAGAAGGCATATTGGAGAGAATTATGGTAGAGAATTTTCCTACTATGGCAAAGAGAACAAGCATCAAAATCCAGGAGGTACAGAGAATCCCCATCAAAATCAATAAGAATAGGTCCACACCCCATTATCTAATAATAAAATCTACAAATCTTAACAACAAAGAAAAAATCCTGAAAGTAGCCCGGGACAAGAAGTCTGTAACATACAATGGTAAAAATATTAGATTTGCAGTGGACTTATCCACAGAGACCTATCAGGCCATAAAGAACTGACATGATATATTCAGTGAAAAAGAAAAAGAGAAAAACATGCAGCCAAGAACACTATATCCAGCTAGGCTATCATTGAAAATAGAAGGAAAGATTAAAAAAAACTTCCAGGACAAAAAAAAACTGAAAGAATTTGCAAACACCAAACCAGCTCTACAGGAAATATTGAAAGGGGTCCTTTAAGCAAAGAGAGACCCTAAAAGTAGTAGATCAGAACAGAGAAAATATACAGTAACAGTCACCTTACAGGCAATACAATGGCACTAAATTCATATCTCTCAATAGTTACCTTGAATGTAAATGGACTAAATGCCCAAATCAAAGACACAGGGTATGAGAATGGATAACAAAACAAAACCCATCAATATGCTGTCTCCAAAAAACTCATTTTAGACCCAAAGACACCTCCAGATTTAAAGTGAGGGGGGTGAAAAACAATTTACCACACTAATGGACATCAAACGAAAGCTGGGGTGGCAATCCTTATATCAGATCAGTTAGATTTTAAGCCATAGAGTATAATAAGAGATGAAGACGGACACTATATCATACTCAAAGGGGTTTGTCCAACAAGATGATATAACAATTTTAAATATCTGTGCCCCTAATATAGGAGCAACCAAATATATAAATCAGTTAATAACAGAATCAAAGAAATCAACAATAATACAATAATACAAAACAGTAGGGGACATTAACACTCCCCTCACTGAAATGGAAAGATCATTCAAGCAAAAGATCAACAAGGAAATAAAGGCCTTAATTGACACAGTGGACCAGATGGACATCACAGATATATTCAGAACATTCCATCCCAAAGCAACAGAATGCACATTCTTCTCTAGAGCACATGGAACATTTTCTAGAATCATCCTGGGTCATAAATCAGGTCTCAACTGGTATCAAAAAATTGGGATCATTCCCCGCATATTTTCAGACCACAGTGCTCTGAAGCTAGAACTCAATCACAAGAGGAAATTTGGAAAGAACCCAAATACATGGAGACTAAAGAGTATCCTTCTAAAGAATGAATGGGTCAACCAGAAAATTAAAGAAGAATTGAAAAAATTCATGGCAACAAATGATAATGAAAACACAACAGTTCAAAATCTGTGGGACACAGCAAAGGTAGTCCTGAGATGAAAATATATAGTGATACAAGCCTTTCTCAAGAAACAAGTAAGGTCTCAAATACACAACCTAACCCTACACCTAAAGGAGCTGGAGAAACGACAGCAAAAAAAGGCCTAAATCCAGCAGGAGAAGAGAAATAATAAAGATCAGAGCAGAAATCAATGAAATAGAAACCAAAAAAACAATAGAACAAATCAACAAAACTAGGAGCTGGTTCTTTGAAAGATTTAATAAGATTGATAGACCCCCAGTCAGACTTATCAAAAAGAAAAGAGAAAGGACCCAAATAAATAAAATCATGAATGAAAGAGGAGAGATCACAACCAACACCAAAGAAATACAATTATAAGAACATATTATGAGCAACTCTATGCCAACAAATTTGACAATCTGGAAGAAATGGATGCATTCCTAGAGACATATAAACTACCACTACCAAACCAGGAAGTAATAGGAAACCTGAACAGACCCATAACCAGTAAGGAGATTGAAACAGTCATTAAAAATCTCCAAACAGGGACGCCTGGATGGCTCAGTGGTTTAAAGCCTCTGCCTTCGGCTCAGGTCATGATCCCAGGGTCCTGGGATCGAGTCCCGAGTTGGGCTCTCTGCTCAGTGGGTAGCCTGCTTCCTCCTCTCTCTCTGCCAGCCTCTCTGCCTCCTTGTGATTTCTGTATGTCAAATAAATAAATAAATCTTTAAAAAAAAAAAAAACAAAACGAAAAATCTCCAAACAAACAAAAGCCCAGAACCAGACAGCTTCCCAGGGGAGTTCTACCGAACATTTAAGAAGAATTAATTCCTATTTTCCTGAAACTGTTCCAAAAAATAGAATTGGAAGGAAAACTTCCAAACTCATTTTATGAGGCCAGCATCACCTTGACCCCAAAACCAGACAAGGATCCCATCAAAAAAGATAATTACAGACCAATATCCTTGATGAACACAGATGCGAAAATTCTCACCAAAATACTAGCCAATAGGACTCAACAGTACATTAAGAGGATTATTCACCACGACCAAGTGGGATTTATTCCAGGGCTGCCAGATTGGTTCAACATCCACAAATTAATCAATGTGATACAATACATTAATAAAAGAAAGAACAAGAACCATATGATACTCTCAATAGACGCTGAAAAAGCATTTGACAAAGTACAGCATCCCTTCCTGATCAAAACTCTTCAAAGTGTAGGGATAGAGGGCACATACCTCAATATCATCAAAGCCATCTATGAAAAACCCACCACAAATATCATTCTCAATGGAGAAAAACTGTGAGCTTTTCTGCGAAGGTCAGGAACATGGCAGGGATGTCCATTATCACCACTGGTATTCAACATAATACTAGTAGTCCTAACCTCAGCAATAAGACAACAAAAAGAAATTAAAGGCATCCAAATTGGCAAAGAAGTCAAACTATCACTCTTTGCAGATGATATGACACTATATGTGGAAAACCCGAATCTGCTAGAACTTGTACAGGAATTCAGTAAAGTGTCAGGATATAAAATCAATGCACAGAAATCAGTTGCATTTCTTTATACCAACGACAAGATAGAAGAAAGAGAAATTAAGGAGTCAATTCCATTTATAATTGCACCCAAAACCATAAGATACCTAGGAATAAACCTAACCAAAGAGGCAAAGAATCTATACTCAAGAGAAATATAAAGCACTCATGAAAGAAATTGAGGAAGACATAAAGAAATGGAAAAATGTCCCATGCTCATGGATTGGAACAACAATATTGTGAAAATGTCTATGCTACCTAAAGCAATCTACACATTTAATGCAATCCCTATCAAAATACCATCCATCTTTTTCAAAGAAATGGAACAAATAATCCTAAAATTTATATGGAACCAGAAAAGACCCCGAATAGCCAGTGGAATGTTGAAACAGAAAGCCAAAGTTGGTGGCATCACAATTCCAGACTTCAAACTCTATTACAAAGCTGTCATCATCAAGACAGTATGGTACTGGCACAAAAACAGACATGTAGATCAATGGAACAGAATAAACAGCCCAGAAATAGACCCTCAACTCTATGGTCAACTAATCTGCGACAAAGCAGGAAGGAATGTCCAATGGAAAAAAGATGGCCTCTTCAATAAATGGTGTTGGGAAAATTGGACAGCCCCATGCAGAAAAATGAAATTGGACTATTTCCTTATACCACACATGAAAATAGACTCAAAATGGATGAAGGACCTCAATGTGAGAAAGGAATCTATCCAAATCCTTGAGGAGAACACAGGCAGCAACCTCTTCGACCTCAGCCGCAGCAACATCTTCCTAGGAACATCACCAAAGGCAAGGGAAGCAAGGGCAAAAATGAACTATTGGGACTTAATCAAGATCAAAAGCTTTTGCACAGCAAAGAAAACATTTAACAAAAGCAGAAGACAACTGACAGAATGGGATAAGATTTGCAAATGACATATCAGATAAAGGGCTAGTATCCAAAATCTATAAAGAACTTATCAAACTCAATACCCAAAGAACAAATAATTCAATCAAGAAATGGGCAGAGGACATGAACAGACATTTCTGAAAAGAAGACATCCAGATGGCCAACAGACACATGAAAAAGTGCTCCACATCACTCAACATCAGGGAAATACAAATCAAAACCACAATGAGATACCACCTCACACCAGTCAGAATGGTAAAATTAACAATTCAGGAAATGATAGATGCTGGCAAGGATGTGGAGAAAGGGGAACCCTCCTAACTGTTGGTGGGAATACAAGCTGGTGCATCCACTCTGGAAAACAGCATGGAGTCTCCTCAAAAAGATGAAAATAGAGCTACCCTATGACCCAGCAATTGCACTACTGAGTATTTACCCTAAAGATACAAACATAGTGATTCAAAGGGGCACATGCACCTGAATGTTTATAGCAGCAATGTCCACAATAGCCAAACTATGGAAAGAACCTAGATGTCCATCAACAGATGGTAAAAGAAGATGTGGGGTATATATATGCAATGGAATACTATGCAGCCATCAAAAGAAATGAAATCTTGCCATTTGGGATGACGTGGATGGAACTAGAGAGTATTATGCTTAGCAAAATAAGTCAATTGGAGAAAGACAACTATCATATGATCTCCCTGATATGAGGAAGTGGAGACGCAATGTGGGGAGCTTGGGGGGTAAGAAAAGAATAAATGAAACAAGATGGGATTGGGAGGGAGACAAACCATAAGAGACTCTTAATCTCACAAAACAAACTGAGGGCGGCTGGGGGGAGGGGGCTAAAGAGAGAGTGGTGGGGTTATAGACATTGGGGAGGATATGTGTTATGGTGAGTGCTGTGAAGTCAATAAACCTGGCAATTCACAGACCTGTACCCCTGGGGCTAATATTTTTTTTAAAAAAAAATTATAAAATTTAAAAAAAGAAAACACATTGTGGAAAGTATCATTCATAAGATATTACTTATGTTTTTTATATTACTGCATGCTTTTTATCTGCTATTAATATGGATATTAAGTAATTTAGACTTTTTTTAAAGATAAATTGTACAGGTAAAATATTATTACGAAATTACCCTGTCTTTTTGACTTGGCACGCATCAGCTCACTAGTGAGGAGACTTCATGCCGAGAAGTGACATCATATAGTCACAACCACCGAGCTCCTGGGTGTCAGCACTGATACCCAGCACCCATGAGGAAATCAACACATAGCTGTTAAACAATAGTAGAAAGAATGAGTGGTAGAGAAAGAAAACAAGACAGTTTCTAACAAACGATCCCTCCTACCATAAAGCCTGTTTCTTTCTTCTATGTCATGCTTTGTATTTTGATTAAGTCTTCTTTTATTTTCGCTTTTGTTTCCTTTGCCTTCGGAGACGTATCTTGAAAGAAGTTGCTGTGGCTGATATCAAAGAGATTACTGCCTATGTTCTCCTCTAAGATTCTGATGGATTCCTGTCTCACATTGAGGTTTTTTATCCATTTTGAGTTGATCTTTGTGTACGGTGTAAGAGAATGGTCGAGTTTCATTCTTCTACATATAGCTGTCCAGTTTTCCCAGCACCATTTATTGAAGAGACTGTCTTTTTTCCACTGTATATTTTTTCCTGTTTTGTCGAAGATTAATTGACCATAGAGTTGAGGGTCCATATCAGGGCTCTCTACTCTGTTCCACTGGTCTATGTGTCTGTTTTTATGCCAGTACCATGCTGTCTTGGTGATCACAGCTTTGTAATAAAGCTTGAAATCAGGTAAGGTGATGCCGCCAGCTTTATTTTTGTTTTTCAACATTTCCTTAGCGATTCGGGGTCTCTTCTGATTCCATACAAATTTTAGGATTATTTGCTCCAGCTCTTTGAAGAATGCTGGTGGAATTTTGATCGGAATGGCATTAAAAGTATAGATTGCTCTAGGCAGTATAGACATTTTAACAATGTTTATTCTTCCGATCCAAGAGCATGGAATGGTCTTCCATCTTTTTGTGTCTTCTTCAATTTCTTTAATGAGTGTTCTATAGTTCCTCAAGTACAGATCCTTTACCTCTTTAGTTAGGTTTATTCCCAGGTATCTTATGGTTCTTGGTGCTATAGTAAATGGAATCGATTCTCTAATTTCCCTTTCTGTATTTTCATTGTTAGTGTATAAGAAAGCCACTGATTTCTGCACATTGACTTTGTATCCTGCCACGTTGGCTTCTGCACAGCAAAGGAAACAGTCAAAAAAACAAAGAGGCAACCCACGGAATGGGAGAAGATATTTGCAAATGACAGTACAGACAAAAGGTTGATATCCAGGATCTATAATGAACTCCTCAAACTCAACCCACACGAAACAGACAAACACATCAAAAAATGGGCAGAAGATATGAACAGACACTTCTCCAATCAAGACATTCAAATGGCTATCAGACATGAAAAAATGCTCATCATCATTAGCCCTCAGGGAGATTCAAATTAAAACCACATTGAGATATCACCTTACACCAGTTAGAATGGCCAAAATTAACAAAACAGGAAACAGCATGTGTTGGAGAGGATGTGGAGAAAGGGGAACCCTCTTACACTTTTGGTGGGAATGCAAGTTGGTGCAGCCTCTTTGGAGAACAGTGTGGAGATTCCTCAAGAAATTAAAAATAGAACTTCCCTATGACCCTGCAATTGCACTCCTGGGTATTTACCCCAAAGATACAGATGTCGTGAAAACAAGGGCCATCTGTACCCCAATGTTTATAGCAGCAATGGCCACAGTCGCCAAACTATGGAAAGAACCAAGATGCCCTTCAACGGATGAATGGATAAGGAAGATGTGGTCCATATACACTATGGAGTATTATGCCTCCATCAGAAAGGATGAATACCCAACTTTTGTAGCAACATGGACGGGACTGGAAGAGATTATGCTGAGTGAAATAAGTCAAGCAGAGAGAGTCAATTATCATATGGTTTCACTTATTTGTGGAGCATAACAAATAGCATGGAGGACAAGGGGCATTAGAGAGGAGTAGGGAATTTGGGTAAATTGGAAGGGGATGTGAACCATGAGAGACTATGGACTCTGAAAAACAGTCTGAGGGGTTTGAAGTGGCGGGGGGGTGGGAGGTTGGGGTACCAGGTGGTGGGTATTATTATAGAGGGCACGGCTTGCATGGAGCACTGGGTGTGGTGAAAAAATAATGAATACTGTTTTTCTGAAAATAAATAAATTGGAAAAAATAGGAAAAAAAAAGTCTTCTTTTAGGGGAAATAACATTCTCCCCCAAGTACTCAATAACATAGTTTCAAGTAAATGAAAAACAAAGAGAAAACTAACATTTTTTTCTAAGCCCTGTTGGTACCCAAGATATGTTAACGTGAGGAAGAGGCATCCTGATATCAATTTTCCTCATACACAGATTTCCTTGTAGCATCTGTTAATCTGCAGGTTAAATTTTATACTGTAAGCATCAGTCAGTACACAAAATACTGATTGGGTGAATCCATGTTCAGCCCACAGAGACGTCCTGGAGTCTGGATTTAGAATAGGATTCACAGCTTTGTGAAAAAAGGGACATGGATTACACCAGCTCATCATGACTCGGGAAATGAACATGGCAGCCATCTATGATGACTGAGGAGAACAAGATGGATACATATGGCCCTCTGTATTATTTTACTCTTTTTCAACTTGTATAATCCAGAGTTATTTTATAGCAGTTTATAACTTATAGTCTTAACATTATAACTACTGCATAATTTAATTAAAATAACTAGGTCATCTCATTTAACAATCATTGCTTTGACATTTTCTAAACTCATGGTCCTTTGAAATTGTCTCCATTTTGCAGTTCATTAGATATTTGTCCATCTTAGAAGTTTCAAAAATCATTACTTTCAGATTCTCTCTTTAATAATAGCTCTGAAGCTCAAACCTTTTATCTTTTAAATGTTTTCTTTCTTTAAGATAGTCTAGCATAAATCTATTAAGTTTGGGTCTAAGGAATATTTATTTCTATGAACCTTGAACTAAAGAAATCCAGTGAGAAAAAAAGAGACTCGATATATCCCCACATGCAAATGAATGGTTAGAAATACACTTTATAAAGAGGCTTACCAGTTGATAATATCTGCACTTGCATGCCCCGGTGGTGCTCACTCCCTGCTGATTTTGTTATGCCTACTTAAAAATCAATAGATAAAATCTTCAGAAAATCTTAATTTCACAGTGCGACTCTGGGAAGGAGTACAGGTCTCACTAAAAGCAGTAACCTTAACATAGTTCAGATTTCCTTTCCTTAAATTCAGCCCTGAGCACTTTCCTTTAGTAAGCAGATAAACAATCCAGGTGTCCTTTCTCTGATGCAAAGGGACGGAGTCCCAGGCACGTTTCTTCCAGTTAAGTCTTTATGTCATTACGAGCAGCTAATAGGAAGACTTAACCACAGAACCTCATGTAGATACTTATAATTTTTATAGAGAAAGCCGAAGACTATGACATGTTGCAAGAAGGCAGTAAAGGCAAAATCTCTGCCTAGAGTGGAGCACATTTCATGCTTTTCATATGGAAACAAGTTAAGAGTTCACTCATAGTCTAGCATGTTGCAAAGTGCTTTATTTTTCAGTCTGTTGGCTATAAACAGTCAGCAGGGGAATCCACCACTGTACCTGTATCCAAGCTAGCGAGCAGCACTGCACCTTGAAGCAGCCAAGGCCAGGGGCTCTTTGCTCTGGTAATATTAATCCTAGCTTTATCTGACACAGGTTACAATGTCCCTGAGTTACTGTTTACTGAGAGATATGTGGAGCGTTTCATATTTTCTTCTTTATTTTTAATTCTTAGCATCAGTTCTGCAACTCTGCATAACCACGCAGCCACATCAGAAGATGCCGGTGACTCTGTTGTATCCGAATATCTCCTCCTGGGCTCCTCATCCTCACAGATGAATATGGTTGCAGAACACACACACACAGCATGCCATGACTTGTTTCACCTTATGACCACATGAGCGGTTGTGATTATGTCCAGAAGCATAGAATGAGAACAAATACACAAATCCATGGCCTGCAGGTGCAGCATGTGCACAGGTAAGAATGAAGCTGCCTGAGCATATCAGAAAATAACCAAAAATGATCAGCCTGTATTACCACCCTAAAGCTGTAGAAAGAGCCAGTTAGTCCTCAAAAGAGAAAAATAAAGGAATCAATAGAGAGAAATGAAAAAAAAAAAAGAAAAAGAAAAAAACCAAAAATTGCTTCATGAAAAAGATTAATAATATTGATAAATTCTTGCAAGTCAGATCAAGAGGAATGAAAATAAGCAATAGAAAGGGAAAACTTTGCTTTAAATCTTATAAAGATATTATGATATGAATTGAGATTGTGAGTCGTTATGAACCAATACATTTCACAACATGACGGAAATGGGTGAATTCTTTGAAATACACAGTTTCCTGCTTTCCCTCCCTCTCTGCCTGCCTCTCTGCCTACTTGTGATCTCTCTCTGTCAAATAAATAAATAAAATATTTTTAAAAAGGTGGGGGTTCCTGGGTGGCTCAGTGGGTTAAGCCTCTGCCTTCAGCTCAGGTTATGATCTCAGGTCCTGGGATCAAGCCCCAAATCAGGCTCTCTGCTCAGTGTGGAGCCTACTTTCCCTCCCTCTCTGCCAGCCTCTCTGCCTACTTGTGATCTCTCTCTGTCAAATAAATAAATAAAATCTTTAAAAAAATGAAATACATAATTTCATCAAATTGATACAAAACACAAAATGTCTGGAGTGACCTCTCAAAGAAACTGAACCTGTATTTACAAACTTGACACAAACTGAATGTCAGCACCAGATGGTTTCATTTGCGAGTTCTACTAAATGCTTAAAAATGTAGTAATGATTGGGGTGCCTGGGTGGCTCAGTGGTTTAGAGCCTTTACCTTCGGCTCAGGTCATGATCCCAGGGTCCTGGGATCGAACCCTGCATGGGGCTCTCTGCTCTGCAGGGAGCCTGCTTCCCCCTCTCTCTCTCTGCCTGCCTCTCTGCCTACTTGTGATCTCTCTCTGTCAAATAAATAAATAAAGTCTCTTAAAAAAATGTAGTAATGAAAAAAAATGTAGTAATGACAGCCTTTCTCAAACTCATCTAGAAAATAGAAAAGGAGGAAACATTTCATGAGGACAATAACACTGATAACAAAACCTGCTACAATATTTCAAGGAAAGAAAATTATTCTCAGAGACTTAGTCACAGAACTCCTAAATTCAGTATTAGAAAATCGAATCCAGGGGTGCCTGAGTGGCTCAGTGGGTTAAGCCTCTGCCTTTGGCTCAGGTCATGGTCTCAGGGTCCTGGGATCGAGCCCTGCATGGAGCTCTCTGCTCGGCAGGGAGCCTGCTTCCCTTCCTCTCAATCTCTGCCTGCCTCTCTGCTTACTTGTGATCTCTGTCTGTCAAATAAATAAATAAATAAATAATCTTTAAAAAAAAAAGAAAGAAAGAAAATCGAATCCAGAATAATATAAAATAATACCTCTGCCCAAGTGGGTTTCTCTCACTTCTAGAACTGAATAAGGGAATTTAGTGATGTCACAGCATCTGAGAAATCTATAAAAATCAACTGTATTTAACTGAATTAGGTAAAACTCTATGCTGGTGATTTGACATTCCCTAAATCCCTAACACAGCACCTCCTTTTCTCCTCTGGTGCCTTCTAATTGCCCATGCCCACCCTGTTGCACAGGGCTGCTGCTGTCCTTCATGAGGAGACATTGGTTTGCATTCATTTCAATGACTCAGAGTTCTTTGGCATGAACCACATGTCCGCCACTATACTCGGCAGCAGGGACATTATAATATATGCTCTACCTCCAGAGAAGAGGCTACAAGTCACTCATTGCTATTTAATATCCAGTATTCCTTGATTTTGCTTGGCTTTCATCTCAGAGTGAAAATTTTAAAAAATATTTGCCCACCATTCTTACTTCTTTACTCTTTTACTTATATCATTTCCCTTAGTATAAATTTTGGACTTCCAGACCATGTATTCTTCAACTATAACTGAAGAATATAAAAAAATTAAAATAAAAAAAAAAGATCCGAGAAGCATCCATGACCTCTGTAGACAAGTCCTTACTTTGAAAAATAATTCTACAATGCAAAATTGAAAAAGAAAAAACTGGAGGTATCACAATCCCAGATTTCAAGTTATATTATAAAGCAGTAGTAACTAAAATATGATGGTACAGTGATAAAGTAGACACATAGATCAATAGAACCCATAAATACACTGACAGTTACATGGTTAATTGATCTTTTATTGAGGATTTCGTATTAATGAACTAATACTAGTTGTTTAATGGAGTCTTCATCTGGTTTTGGCATCAGAGTCATGCTGGCCTCATAGACTGAATTTGCAGGTTTTCTTTCCTTTTCTATTGCTTGGAATGTTTGAGAAGAAGAGGTATTAATGCTTCTTTAAGAGTTTGGTAGAATTCAAATGAGAAACTTTTTGGACCAGGGCATTTGTTTGTTGGGAGATTTCTGATTACTGATTCACGTACTTTGCTGGTTATGGGTCTGTTCAAGTCTTTTCTTTCTTCCTGTTTCATTACTGGTAGTTTGTATATTTCTAGGAATTTATCCATTTCATTCAGGTTGTCCAATTTGTTGGCATTTAGTTTTTCGTAATATCCTTTTATAATTGTTTGTATTTCTGTGGTGTTGGTTGTGATCTCTCCTCTTTCATTTGTGATTTCATTTATTTGGATCCTTTCTCTTTTCTTTTTGGGAAGTCTTCCTGGATGTTTATCAACTATATTAATTTTTTTCAAAGAACTAGCTCTTGGTTTCATTTATCTGTTGTATTATTATTATTTTTTTTAGTTTCTGTATTATTTATTTCTGCTCTAATATTTATTATTTCCTTCTTCTGACTTTAGGCTTAATTTGTTGGGTTTTTGTTTTTGTTTTTGTTTTGTAGCTCCTTTAGGTATAAGGTTAGGTTGTTCATTAAAGATTTTCTTACTTCTTGTCTGTATTGTTATATACTTCCCTCTATGGCTGCTTTTGTTGCATCCCAAAGGTTTGGAACTATTGTGATTTCAGTTTCATTTGTTTCTGTGAATTTTTTTTAAATTTTTTCTTTTCATATCCTTGTCAACCCATTCATTATTTACTAGTTAACCTCTGTATATGTGGTCTTTACAGACTTTTTTTGTGTGTGATTGACTCATAGCACTGTGCATGGTATGACTTCAGTCTTCCCTTGTTCGTTTAAGTCTGTTTTAAGACCTAATATGTGATCTATTCTGGAGAATATTCCATGGGGCATACTTATTCTTAACATTAATTATAGTCTTTGCATGATTAGCTTCTTTTACCAAGTATGTAGTTATATTAGAATGTGTATAATTTACTCACTACAATTGTTGTAATTTAGCAAAAAACTCTAAAAGTAACAAAAATACAGGTTTATTTCTAAAACTAAAAGGTATCAGTGTAGCTCTATGCCTAATAAGTCTCTTCCTTGTTTTCCCACATTCCTTATGTTTATTTACTTAGGAGGTTACATGATACATTATTATGTTTTTTTCATAGTTGTTTTTATTTCTTCATTTAGGCTATGATCTATTTGAGGGAAGGTTGTGCATTTTATCCATCTTTGACTGTCCAGGCTAAGTTTGCTGCTCCTTATCCACGAGTTCAACGAATATGTGAATGAAGGGATGACCCTGCATCCTACCAAAGTCTTCATCTTCTCATTCCTTACTCCACCTCATTAATTGTCTTGAATAATGTAACTTCATTTTTAGTAATCAAGGAAAGCCTGATATAGAAATTAAAGCATCCTGGGACATATGTTATTATCTCTAATTATTGATATATTATAAGATAATTTTAAGGAATTCCCTAGTATGTAATCCTAGTCTTTGTAAAAACAGAAACAAATTTGTTTAATGCATAAGTATAGACTTCAGTTTATAAGAAGTATTTTAATTATGAATTTAATGTCCTCATGAAATCTTAAAAGTTGTTAACAACCCAGAATAATTCAGAACTTTTTAATTTTTGGTAGGAATGCAATTGGGACTACTTTACACATGAATAAAATTGCTCTATCTACACTTGGTTTTGTAACAAATAGTGTGAGGAGCAGGAGTAGAAGGAACGCAGAGTTAATTTATTTCAAGATTTGAAACAAGGTCAAAAGAGATAAAGGAGATCAGGGTACTCTAAGAAAAGAGACCTTACACAGGATCCTGGTCCTATTTCCTATTTGCCTTCTGATACCCCCTTCTTTATTATTTTATCAGAAATTCATTCAACCATAGGTTATGGTATTAAAAAACATTTTTTTCCAATTTATTTATTTTCAGAAAAACAGTATTCATTATTTTTTCACCACACCCAGTGCTCCATGCAAGCTGTGCCCTCTATAATACCCACCACCTGGTACCCCAACCTCCCACCACCCACCCACCACCGCCACTTCAAACCCCTCAGATTGTTTTTCAGAGTCCATAGTCTCCCATGGTTCATCTCCCCTTCCAATTTACCCAAAAGCACATACCCTCCCCAATGTCCATAACCCTACCTCCCTTCTCCCAACCCCCCTCCCCCCAGCAACCCACAGTTTGTTTCGTGAGATTAAGAGTCACTTATGGTTTGTCTCCCTCCCTATCCCATCTTGTTTCATGGATTCTTCTCCTACCCACTAAAGCCCCAATGTTGCATCACTACTTCCTCATATCAGGGAGATCATATGATAGTTGTCTTTCTCCGCTTGACTTATTTCGCTAAGCATGATACGCTCTAGTTCCATCCATGTTGTCGCAAATGGCAAGATTTCGTTTCTTTTGATGGCTGCATAGTATTCCATTGTGTATATATATACAACATCTTCTTGATCCATTCATCTGTTGAAGGACATCTAGGTTCTTTCCATAGTTTGGCTATTGTGGACATTGCTGCTATAAACATTCGGGTGCACGTGCCCCTTTGGATCACTACGTTTGTATCTTTAGGGTAAATACCCAGTAGTGCAATTGCTGGGTCATAGGGCAGTTCTATTTTCAACAGTTTGAGGAACCTCCATGCTGTTTTCCAGAGTGGTTGCACCAGCTTGCATTCCCACCAACAGTGTAGGAGGGTTCCCCTTTCTCCGCATCCTCGCCACCATCTGTCATTTCCTGACTTGTTGATGTTAGCCATTCTGACTGGTGTGAGGTGATATCTCATTGTGGTTTTGATTTGTATTTCCCTGATGCCGAGTGTTATGGAGCACTTTTTCATGTGTCTGTTGGCCATCTGGATGTTTTCTTTACAGAAACGTCTGTTCATGTCCTCTGCCCATTTCTTGATTGGATTATTTGTTCTTTGGGTGTTGAGTTTGTTAAGTTCTTTATAGATTTTGGACACTAGTCCTTTATCTGATATGTCGTTTGCAAATATATTCTCCCATTCTGTCAGTTGTCTTTTGGTTTTGTTAACTGTTTCCTTTGCTGTGCAAAAGCTTTTGATTTTGATGAAATCCCAATAGTTCATTTTTGCCCTTGCTTCCCTTGCCTTTGGTGATGTTCCTAGGAAGATGTTGCTGCGGCTGAGGTCGAAGAGGTTGCTGCCTGTGTTCTCCTCAAGGATTTTGATGGATTCCTTTCTCACATTGAGGTCCTTAATCCATTTTGAATCTATTTTTGTGTGTGGTGTAAGGAAATGGTCCAATTTCATTTTTCTGCATGGGGCTGTCCAATTTTCCCAACACCATTTATTGAAGAGGCTGTCTTTTTTCCATTGGACATTCTTTCCTGCTTTGTCGAAGATTAGTTGACCATAGAGTTGAGGGTCTATTTCTGGGCTCTCTATTCTGTTCCATTGGTCTATGTGTCTGTTTTTGTGCCAGTACCATGCTGTCTTGATGATGACAGCTTTGTAATAGAGCTTGAAGTCCGGAATTGTGATGCCACCAACTTTGGCTTTGTTTTTCAATATCCCTTTGGCTATTCGAGGTCTTTTCTGGTTCCATATAAATTTTAAAATTATTTGTTCCATTTCTTTGAAAAAGATGGATGGTACTTTGATAGGAATTGCATTAAATGTGTAGATTGCTTTAGGTAGCATAGACATTTTCACAATATTTATTCTTCCAATCCAGGAGCATGGAACATTTTTCCATTTCTTTGTGTCTTCCTCAATTTCTTTCATGAGTACTTTATAGTTTTCTGAGTATAGATTCTTAGCCTCTTTGGTTAGGTTTATTCCTAGGTATCTTATGGTTTGGGGTGCAGTTGTAAATGGGATTGACTCCTTAATTTCTCTTTCTTCTGTCTTGTTGTTGGTGTAGAGAAATGCAACTGATTTCTGTGCATTGATCTTATATCCTGACACTTTACTGAATTCCTGTATAAGTTCTAGCAGTTTTGGAGTGGAGTCTTTTGGGTTTTCCACATAGAGTATCATATCATCTGCGAAGAGTGATAATTTGACTTCTTCTTTGCCGATTTGGATGCCTTTAATTTCCTTTTATTGTCTGATTGCTGAGGCTAGGACTTCTAGTACTATGTTGAATAGCAGTGGTGATAATGGACATCCATGCCGTGTTCCTGACCTTAGTGGAAAAGCTTTCAGTTTTTCTCCATTGAGAATGATATTTTTAGTGGGTTTTTCATAGATGGCTTTGATGATATTGAGGTATGTGCCCTCTATCCCTACACTTTGAAGGGTTTTGATCAGGAAGGGATGCTGTACTTTGTCAAATGCTTTTTCAGCGTCTATTGAGAGTATCATATGGTTCTTGTTCTTTCTTTTATTGATGTGTTGTATCACATTGACTGATTTGCGGATGTTGAACCAACCTTGCAGCCCAGGGATAAATCCCACTTGGTCGTGGTGAATAATCCTTTTAATGTACTACTGTTGAATCCTATTGGCTAGTATTTTGGTGAGAATTTTTGCATCTGTGTTCATCAAGGATATTGGTCTATAGCTCTCTTTTTTGATGGGATCCTTGTCTGGTTTTGGCATCAAGGTGATGCTGGCCTCATAAAATGAGTTTGGGAGTTTTCCTTCCATTTCTATTTTTTGGAACAGTTTCAAGAGAATAGGAATTAGTTCTTCTTTAAATGTTTGGTAGAATTCCCCCGGGAAGCCATCTGGCCCTGGGCTTTTGTTTGTTTGGAGATTTTTAATGACTGTTTCAATCTCCTTACTGGTCATGGGTCTGTTCAGGCTTTCTATTTTTTCCTGGTTCAGTTGTAGTAGTTTATATGTTTCTAGGAATGCATCCATTTCTTCCAGATTTTCAAATTTGTTGGCGTAGAGTTGCTCATAGTATGTTCTTATAATAGTTTGTATTTCTTTGGTGTTAGTGGTGATCTCTCCTCTTTCATTCATGATTTTATTTATTTGGGTCCTTTCTCTTTTCTTTTTGATAAGTCTGGCCAGGGGTTTATCAATTTTATTAATTCTTTCAAAGAACCAGCTCCTAGTTTGGTTGATTTGTTCTATTGTTTTTTTGGTTTCTATTTCATTGATTTCTGCTCTGATCTTTATTATTTCTCTTCTCCTGCTGGGCTTAGGGTTTCTTTCTTGTTCTTTCTCCAGCTCCTTTAGGTGTAGGGTTAAGTTGTGTACCTGAGACCTTTCTTGTTTCTTGAGAAAAGCTTGTACCACTATATATTTTCCTCTCAGGACTGCCTTTGTTGTGTCCCACAGATTTTGAACCGTTGTATTTTCATTATCATTTGTTTCCATGATTTTTTTCAATTCTTCTTTAATTTCCCGGTTGACCCATTCATTCTTTAGAAGGATGCTGTTTAGTCTCCATGTATTTGGGTTCTTTCCAAACTTCCTCTTGTGGTTGAGTTCTAGCTTCAGAGCATTGTGGTCCTAAAATATGCAGGGAATGATCCCAATCTTTTGATACTGGTTGAGTCCTGAATTAGGGCCGAGGATGTGATCTATTCTGGAGAATGTTCCATGTGCACTAGAGAAGAATGTGTATTCTGTTGCTTTGGGATGAAATGTTCTGAATATATCTGTGATGTCCATCTCATCCAGTGTGTCATTTAAGGCCTTTATTTCCCTGTTGATCTTTTGCTTGGATGATCTGTCCATTTCAGTGAGGGGAGTGTTAAAGTCCCCTACTATTATTGTATTATTGTTGATGTGTTTCTTTGATTTTGTTATTAATTGGTTTATATAGTTTGCTGCGCCCACGTTGGGGGCATAGATATTTAAAATTGTTAGATCTTCTTGTTGGACAGACCCTTTGAGTATGATATAGTGTCCTTCCTCATCTCTTATTATAGTCTTTGGCTTAAAATCTAATTTATCTGATATAAGGATTGCCACTCCTGCTTTTTTATGATGTCCATTAGCATGGTAAATTCTTTTCCACCCCCTCACTTTAAGTCTGGAGGTGTCTTCGGGTTTAAAATGACTTTCTTGGAGGCAACACATAGATGGGTTTTGTTTTTTTATCCATTCTGATACCCTGTGTCTTTTGATTGGGGCATTTAGCCCATTAACATTCAGGGTAACTATTGAGAGATATGATTTTAGTGCCATTGTATTGCCTGTAAGGTGACTGTTACTATATATTGTCTCTGTTCCTTTCTGATCTACCACTTGTAGGCTCTCTCTTTGCTTAGAGGACCCCTTTCAGTATTTCCTGTAGAGCTGGTTTGGTGTTTGCAAATTCTTTCAGTTTTTGTTTGTCCTGGAAGCTTTTAATCTCTCCTTCTATTTTCAATGATAGCCTAGCTGGATATAGTATTCTTGGCTGCATGTTTTTCTCGTTTAGTGCTCCGAAAATATCATGCCAGCTCTTTCTGGCCTGCCAGGTCTCTGTGGATAAGTCAGCTGCCAATCTAATACTTTTACCATTGTATGTTACAGACTTCTTTTCCCGGGCTGCTTTCAGGATTTTCTCTTTGTCACTAAGGCTTGTAAATTTTACTATTAGGTGACGGGGTGTGGGCCTATTCTTATTGATTTTGAGGGGCGTTCTCTGAACCTCCTGAATTTTGATGCTCGTTCCCTTTGCCATATTGGGGAAATTCTCCCCAATAATTCTCTCCAGTATACCTTCTGCTCCCCTCTCTCTTTCTTCTTCTTCTGGAATCCCAATTATTCTAATGTTGTTTCGTCTTATGGTGTCACTTATCTCTCGAATTCTCCCCTCATGGTCCAGTAGCTGTTTGTCCCTCTTTTGCTCAGCTTCTTTATTCTCTGTCATTTGGTCTTCTATATCGCTAATTCTTTCTTCTGCCTCATTTATCCTAGCAGTGAGAGCCTCCATTTTTATTGAACTTCATTAATAGCTTTTTTGATTTCAACTTGGTTAGATTTTAGTTCTTTTATTTCTCCAGAAAGGGCTTTTATATCTCTGGAGAGGGTTTCTCTAATATCTTCCATGCCTTTTTCAAGCCCGTCTAGAACCTTGAGAATTGTCATTTTGAACTCTAGATCTGACATATTACCAATGTCTGTATTGATTAGGTCCCTAGACTTCGGTACTGCCTCTTGTTCTTTTTTTTGTTGTGAATTTTTCCGCCTTGTCATTTTGTCCAGCTAAGAGTATATGAAGGAGCAAGTAAAATACTAAAAGGGTGGCAACAATCCCAGGAAAATATGCTTTAACCAAATCAGAAGAGATCCCAAATTTTGAGGGGGGATTTCTCCCCCCTCACGATTGGGTGAGGGATCTCCTCTGATTGGGATCTCCCTTGATTGGTATCTCCCAATCTCTTCTGATTGGGATCTCTTCTGATTTGGGGATAAAAAGAGGTTCAAAAAGAAAGAAAGAAAAAAAAAAGAATTAAAAAAAAGAAAATGAATAAACAAAAGTATAAAAAAGAAAAATATATATATATTAGATAATCTAGTTAAAAAACGTTAAAAAAGAAAAGGGTAAAAGTTATAAAAAATTTTAGCAGAAGAAGAGAAAAAAAATGAAAAAGAAAAAAATTAAATTAACTGCAAGACTAAAAAATCACAGGCAGAAAGCCATGAGTTCCGTGGTTTGTTTTCTCCTCCTCTGGAATTCTGCTGCTCTCTCCTTGGTATTGAAACTGCACTCCTTGGTAGGTGAACTTGGTCTTGCCTGGATTTCTTGTTGATCTTCTGGGGGAGGGGCCTGGTGTAGTGATTCTCAAGTGTCTTTGCCCCAGGCGGAATTACACCGCCCTTACCAGGAGCCAGGCTGAGTGATCTGCTCGGCTTTGCTTTCAAGAGCTTTTGTTCCCTGAGCGCTTTCCGTAGGGTTCTGGAGGACGGGAATACAAATGGCGGCCTCCTGGTCTCCGGCCCGGAGGAGCCGAGAGCCCAGGGCCCCGCTCCCCTTTGCGCCGTCAGCGAACAGCTCCTAGTAACTCGCGTCTGCCTAACCTCCAGCCGCGCTCTGAGCTCACCGAGCCTGCGACCGGTTCAAGGCAACTCCGAGCTGCGAGCTTACTGTCGGCTCTGTCTCTGCAGCCGGCTTTCCCGTTCCAATATCCGCAAGCTCTGCGACACTCAGACACCCCCGATCCTTCTGTGACCCCGCGGGACCTGAGGTCACGCCGACCCCGTGTGGGCTTCGCCCCGGTTTAGCCTCCGGAGCGATGTCCCTCAGCGGAACAGACTTTTAAAAGTCCTGATTTTGTGCTCCGTTGCTCCGCCGCTTCCCGGGAGCCGGCCCCTCCCCCCGGGGTCTATCTTCCCGTCGCTTTGGATTCACTTCTCCGCCAGTCCTACCTTTCAGAAAGTGGTTGTTTTTCTGTTTCTAGAATTGCTGTTCTTCTCTTCGATCTGCCGATGGATTTGCAGGTGTTTGCAATCTTTAGATAAGCTCTCTAGCTGATCTCCTGCTAGCTGAGGTAGTCTCAGCCTGCTACTTCTCCGCCATCTTGACTCCTCCCCCCCAAAAAACATTTTTTGATGTATAAAATATATAATCTCCATAAAGTACATTAATCTTAAGTGTACAACTCGGTTTTTATATAAGCATATAACTGTTGTAACCCCCACTTATCAAATATTGAATGATTCTATCTCATACACTTCTTCAAATAAATACAATATAGTCTTGATGTAGTGTGACAAGTGGAATCAAGACTCCAATAGGGTAAAATGAGATGTTTCTTTTCTTTTTTTTTTTTTTTTTTTGGAGTTAACAGTATGGTGGATGACTTGCAAATATAGCTAATTGGCCAAGAGTTTGGGAGTGCGGTTGCAGGATCAAACTCTACTGTGGGACATGATGTGAACTGGCTCCATCCAGTGATGATCAACTACTGTCCCTTGACAAACCATGGGTATAATTCTGGGTTGTATGACTAGTTGGGATTTCCAGGAGAGTACTTGATATTTCTAGAGCCTTCCAGTTGGTACCCACCAGACTATTCTGGGGAGACTGAGCAGGGGGGCATGGGATGTGAAGACCCATCCTCAGTGTCTGATTTGGGGTTGTATGCCATTGCTTGCTACTTACTTGCTCTTCTCCTCCCACATCCTCTGACCACACCTCACAGAATAAGCTCCTTTGAGGAAAAGATGGGCTGGATAGAGGATAGGACCTCATCACTAATCACGTTATAACTTACTATGCATCAAAGAGGTACTGTTATTGCACGCTTTTTATTTTCCACTTAGAATGCTCAGAAACTTGAGAGATGCTTATTTTGTCCCCAGTCATTTCTAAGGAGAATATTTGCTTTTCCTTTTTTCTCCTGAAGAAGAATTTTTTCAGACTGTAAGATTATTCTAATCTCCTATTACACACACACACACACACACACACACACACTCTTCTTAACATATAAATCTATATCTCTATATTTATCTATAGATCTATAGCTATATAGAATATCATATATATAATACTAACCACTAGAGTGATAAAGGAGTTCAGTTGAAACTGGTTAAAAATAGCAGGGACTAGAAATTAGTTAACTCCTAAGATTTTTATCAAAGCCACTGTTCTTTTTTTTTTTTTTTTAGATTTTATTTATTTATTTATTTGACAGAGATCACAAGTAGTCAGAGAGGCAGGCAGGGAGAAAGAGGAGGAAGCAGGCTCTCTGCAGAGCAGAAAGCCCGACGTGGGGCTTGATCCCAGGACCCTGGGATCATGACCAGAGCCGAAGGCAGAGGCTTTAACCCACTGAGCCACCCAGGCACCCCTCAAAGCCACTGTTCTTATTCTAATTTATAAATATTGGCAACTATTACTAATACAGATTGTCTTGTGATACAAGTCCATATGTAGCCCAATTAGGCTGTCTAAATTCTCATCTCTGCAGTATAAGCGATGACCCTGGTGCAGCCTTCTTTGGTGATTAATTTGGCCTTAAAAGCATAACTTTACACTTAGAGTAAACACACATTTTAGTAGTTTTGCAAATATAGTAAATGTGGTCACACACATGTTGACATGTGTCAAGTACTGATCGGCTATCTTCTTTGGCCCAAACCTCTCACCTGCTCTAGAGAGCAGGAGGTAGATTACAGGGACATTTAGGGAGTAACTGCCACCTGGAAATTTGTGAAACCCTTACTTAATTACATCGTGAGTTGATTCCCTATCTTCAATTTTGAGATTTTTAGTAACAGAAGATACGGATAACAAATTGTTGGTTTTGTTAAGCTCAGTTTTTTGTGACCTTGGAGTAATGGGATTGTTTTTCAAAACCTACTTATTAGGATGTGCTTTTCAAATAGACACAGATATCATGCAAAACTAATTTTATTTTACATATGTCTCCCAGTCTAATCGCCCACTGAAGGAGGAAGGCATTAGAATAATCCAAACACATGGAAAGTCTACGGATATGTGTACCAGGGAGCCAGGTGGATGAGGGTGATATGCACACACCAGAGGAAGATGAAAGCTGAAACAGAGCCTGTGGGTAACTGAGAAATGGCAGCAAGTAAGGAGAGGGAGAGAGAACCACAGAGAGAGGTCTTGCCACAAAGGGTAAATCTTTAGGAGTTTTAAAGAAATTCAGATTTTAAGTTCCAATATTGTAGAGGTGGTATTCCATGCTAGTGGAATTACTGTGATGTATCACAACTATATTCATATATTTATATCTCTTTGACTTCATGTTCTACAAAGTGGTGTTACTTTGTGTAGCTCCCTACATATCAAATTAATTTAAACACGTTTAAATAATCCCTGGAATAAAGAAACTATAAACAATTACCTTCAGTCAAGCAGGGAGTTTTAGTGGCTGGATTTTTATTTTGTTTACATCTTTAGCATTTAAAATAATGCAAAGAATGGGAACATCTGAGTGGCTCAGTATGTTAAGTGTCTGCCTTCCGCTCAGGTGATGATCTCAGGGTCTTGAGATGGAGTTCCACATCCAGCTCCCTGCTCAGCAGGGGGCCTCCGTCTCCCTCTCCCTCTGCCCCTCCTACTCCCCCCGCTTGTGCTATCTCTTTCGATATCTCTGTCAATAAGTAGATAAAATCTCAAAAAAAATGCAAAGAATGCAGCTAAACCATCAACATCCCTAATTATTCTAAATGTCAATTGACCTCAGTTTTTGAAATCTGAAGCCTGTTTTGTATTGCCTTTTTCAAGTAATTTGTGATTTCCCTCAAGAAAGCACTCATGCATACTGTGCTACTGGAAAAGTAGAGCCAAAAAGCAGTCTGTTCATTGCCACCCAGATCATGGCAGGACAGAGGGAAGCAGTGAAAGTAACCAGAATCTATTCAGAATGTCAACAAATGCCTTCCAGAGAAAAACTCTGAAATAATAACAACCTTCGATTCAGACTTTATATGTTTTATAGAATTGATTCACAATTCTTGGCATCCTTTTTAGCCC
This sequence comes from Neogale vison, assembly GCF_020171115.1. Taxonomy (NCBI): domain Eukaryota; kingdom Metazoa; phylum Chordata; class Mammalia; order Carnivora; family Mustelidae; genus Neogale; species Neogale vison. The sequence continues at coordinate 172,148,970 of NC_058092.1, read as the reverse complement.
AGATAAATTCTTCTCAAAATTCCTGTATCTATTTCATTCCTGTTTTTTGAAAAGATAGCTAAGACTATATAATCTTTTAAACATTTATCATGACTGGAAGAGTCTGTAGTATATTTGCTAAGTGTTGGGATAAAATACTAAAGATTGAAATCCTGGACTTGTCTTTCTACCTTGACCATTTATTGACCAGTACATAAGCTTGCATTATAATGAAGTAAAGCCACAGAATACAACAGAATAATTAAATAACAATACTTTATGTCTAAGGTTTTAAAATGCATGCCGGTGTATATCCTTTTGAGCTCCCAAGTAATCCTAAGAGATGGGAGAGACTGGTTTTATTATTTTTTTGTCAAAGAGATCTCAGTTCGGCTTTCTCCAGGCAAAATAACTAGGTATACAATGCAGGAGACAGGGATTTGGATATTTGTCATTCAGAGTCTTAATTTCTTCCTGATAGCATTCAAATTACCAGCCTTTATAGTCTACCACCTTACAAATCTAATGGAAGGCTTGAGGAGTCCAAGTAAAGAAAACTTTATAAAAATAGTTGGAGTTTATGATTCAAACTCTAACTCAAACTTCTTCCTCTATGAGGAAGAACTAGATACAGGGAAAATAGCCTAGAGCAGTTGGTAGAACCACAGATGAAAATAAAATGCCTTTATGTAGGCACAGAGCTATTTAGTTTGGAAATAGATTATTTGGTCTCAGGAAAAATGGAAAGAAAGAATTTTCAAAATCCTTTACCCTTTAACTGCCAGTTTACTGTAATTGTGATCAAGTATCTTCTACAAGTTTCCCTAAAATGTTTTCTATTTCCTCAGTTCTTTTTTCCTAGTATTCAACAAGCCATGTTAATGTTTTTTGAGCAAACTCAGATACAGATACAGATAAAGATCTCTACTCCATTATTTCCATAGAGCTCAACCATGCCAAGGATTTGTCACATGCCCCGCAGACATCTATAGTGGTCCCCAAATTCTTCTTCTTACTCTTGTTTGCTCCTTCTTGCAATTTATTCTGCTTCTGCTGTCAGATTAATCTTCCTAATATATGGCCATCAGAGTATGACTCTTCTTTCAAAGAAATCACTTTGATTATTTAGAAGATAAAGGAAAATATATTTGTTTTTAAAATATTTCACTATCTCATGGCAAATTAACTTTCCTCTTTTATTGTCAGATATTTCCAGAAAACATCTTTATTTTGGCAGGTTAGTGCACCAAATGTCCCTGTAAAGAAAACAAGTTCTATGCCAGCCTTCTTCTCTCATTGAGGTAAATGAATCCATTTCCCAGTGGATAATCCATTTTGTAAAGTTCAGGTGGGATCTTCCTCCTTCACCACTAGAGATAGATGAGCTTGTAGCCCAGACTAAACCACAGTATGATATTATTCAGATCACAATAATTAGTTCAGTGATAGATTACAGAATATATAAAGTTTTCCAAATGTTTAATATAGGAATTTTGTGTATATGTGTATAGCTGCCTGCTTTTCTAATATATGGGCAGATCCTCTCTAAAAATAAAGCCAGTGAATGGAAGGAATTGGATCCCACAGAAGAAAAGAGAGAGACAGTCTTAATGATACTGTTGATGCGCCAGGGTCCAGCGATGCCTTCATTAGTAGTTCTGGGACCCAGTAAATTACTTCTTTGTTGAAGTTAAAGTTGGGTGCTGGTTACTTGTAACTAAAGTGTTTCATTTATTTTTTTAAAGATTTTATTTATTTGATAGAGAGAGAGCAATCACAAGCAGGCAGAGAGGCAGGCAGAGAGAGAGAGGAGGAAGCAGGCTCCCTGCTGAGCAGAGAGCCCGATGCGGGACTCGATCCCAGAAGCCTGAGATCATGACCTGAGCCGAAGGCAGCGGCTTAACCCACTGAGCCACCCAGGCGCCCCCCTTCTTGCTTTTTTAAAGAACTGATCGTCTAAAAATGTTCGTTTGAAACTATAGGAACCTACTGTGTTAACAGGTATCTCAGAGATTAACTCAGTAGGTAAACTCTGAGTTGACCAAGTGATTCTCTGTCATCTAAACTTGGCTATAAACTTGCAAAACTAAAAAAGTTAATGCGATGAGAAGTTCCGTGATATACGGTTAGTTACGGTAGACTTCCATCTTATTTGTTTGTGGAACTTCCATTCTGCTGCGAAGGCCTTGTGACAGAATCCATATAGAGAATGCAAAGAAATCTGCATCCTAGTTTGGAGTTCATATCTACTTTTATCACCAGAAAAATATGTGAGTTTAGTAAAGACTTTTTAGAATCTGTTTCTTCATTTATTACTTCATTTAGCCAATATTCATTGCACACGTCCTAGATGGAAGATTCTGTTAGCAGCACTGCGGATAAAGCAGTGAGCTAAAATTAGCCGAGAATCCTACTCTCACAGAATTTATATTCTCGTGTGAGATGCGGCTTTTGAAAATGGGCTAGGTATAAATAAACAACCATGCCTGAAAATGAAAGTGAATTCCCAAGCATTTTGGCACCAGTTACAGATACCTTTACTGAGCGAGTCTGTGTGTGTTTGTTCATTGATCAGTACAGTGGAAACCCTATTTCTAACAAACGCTGGGCTGGAAGTGGTCTGGGTGGTGGAGTGATAGTATGTGACGATTCAAGAGCGAGCTTTTAGTTGCACACCTTGTTTGTGAAGAGAATTAGTATGTTTTCCAAAGGGGATGATGAGTACTGGGTTATCTGATGGGACACTTTGGTGCAAATCACATAAGAGAGCTTGTACAGGATGATTCTCTTCCATGCTATTTTGAGCAGTGATGAATACAAAATAGCGTATCACAGATCACATAGTGCTTGGGATTAGAAGGTCATTGTACCAAGCCTTACCTGAGTATGAGCCAGGAAAAATCTGTGTCATCTTGAGACCTCTCTGGGTATCATTTCCCACAACATTAGTATCATTCTAATATTGCACAGTACTTGGCAGTTTGCAAATTATGCCAACATCCAGTTCCTTCCCTCAAAATGCAGGCAGGTCAGAGTGGTTGCTGATCCCATGACAACACCTGCTGAGCTGTTCACCACCACCCCATTAGTAGAGACATCCTAAAGGGGTAACTTAGTGTTTGAGTGTCCTTGCCCTCCTCATAAAATGGAATACAATTCTAGAAACTTTTTTTTAAAGGCTTATAAGGATTAAAGGAAATAAGCAGGAAAATAACACGTTTCAAGTGTTCGAAACTATATGGTACTATGATTACTCACCTCTTTGGCTTGTGAACTGGGAGTTAATGAAAAAGTATAGAAAGAAGTATGTTAAAAACCACAGCCACTTTGTGAATGCCATGTGTTCTTATGTAATTTGGTTACAGAAAACCAAACCACAAAAGTATTAAGTTTTTGATATTAAGTATTTGATTCTCTTAGGTACACTGACATTACTCAAAGTGATTTTTTTTAAAGATTTTATTTGTTTATTTGACAGACAGAGATTACAAGTAGACAGAGAGGCAGGCAGAGAGAGAGAGAGGGAAGCAGGCTCCCTGCTGAGCAGAGAGCCCGATGCGGGACTCGATCCCAGGACCCCGGGATCATGACCTGAGCCGAAGGCAGCGGCCTAACCCACTGAGCCACCCAGGCGCCCCTCAAAGTGATTTTAAATTAGTATTCCCTACTAGCTAGAAATTGTCTTGTTATCTCATTTCTAGGTTCATAATGAATCGCTTAATGATTTATTTGCTCATTTTAATCAACATTTTTCAAGTTATTTATTAGTTCTCTTTAGATTTGCAGGTAATATCAGAATAGATTGCTGATTGAGAAAGTAATGAGTTTCAGTTTGCTGCAAATGGGTCTTGAAAGCGTCAGTAATTCAAGTGTCTAAGTATAACTGTTTTTATTTCGGAGGCTAAGGTAGAAGATTACTGAAGATTAAATTTGCTGAACCCCCCTAACAACAGCCTAATGACTTACAATGGTTTGGGAGGTAATATGTAATCTTTGAAGACTCTTTAGGTTCCATGTTTTTGGAATTGGGGAACTGTGGCTCTGGGGGAGGGGGGGCTTCCAGGAGCTGTTCAGATGCCTGTCTTTTAGTGACCAGAAAGCTGAGGCCAAGAATTGTTCTGGGCTACAGAAGTATTTTAGAAAAGGCTGAAATAGGAAAGAAGATGAGACATCTGCTCACTGCTTTATGCAGAAGAGACATTTGATCACAGAGAGAGACAAACATACTGGGGCAGAGACAGAATCCAACTTCAGAAAGTGGAGGCTGTGAAGGAAACCACACAGGAGAAAAAAAAATGTGTAAATAAGAGAAATTGAGGGTTTTTTTTGTTTTTTTTTTTAAAGATTTTATTTATTTATTTGACAGAGAGAGATCACAAGTAGGCAGAGAGGCAGGCAGAGAGAGAGAGGAGGAAGCAGGCTCCCTGCTGAGCAGAGAGCCCAATGCGGGACTCGATCCCAGGACCCTGAGATCATGACCTGAGCCGAAGGCAGCGGCTTAACACACTGAGCCACCCAGGCACCCGAGAAATTGAGTTTTTGAGTTATTTATTATAGATACCAAATTGTATTGTTTATGTATTTTATAGTTTGTTGTCTTTTCAAATATCTTTCAACTCACTGCCATGGTGCACTTAGTGAAAACCAAGTTGGAGATGGGGACATGACAGTCTTGCCAAAAATTGTAAAAAGGAGATAACCAAGCCCATCTAGAAATGGGTAAAAATACAAAAATGGGTCTACAATGGATGTCTCTTCCATGAAGAAGACACACAAACTCCTAAAGGACAACTGCCTACATACTTATAATTACTACGTCAGACCTTGAAAGACGTGGGGATGGGACACCTCTTGGCTGAAGTGAAATTCCTGCTTCTCTCCAGCTCCTTCTGTCTCCATCTTCTGTGTGAATGAAATGGGCAGGATCCACATATCAAAGAGTCTGGGTCCCTGAATGGCCAATAAGTGAGAAATAACAATATACCTTGTCCATCCACTTAGAATCAGTGGTTACCTATTAAAAACTAGCAGGAATTTGTGACACAATTTTAAATCTAATATCACATAATCTAATTATCAGGTGTTAATTTGGAGAATGACAGTCCCTACTTAGCTAGGATAGTCTATGAAGCATTTGGGCAAGATCCTGCCTGAGTCCCAGATTTAGTTCATGTTCATTTCCCCTTATTTATAATAGCTGAAAATATTTCTCACATCATATGTGCAATCACAGCCTTAGGGTTGTAGGCTTCTATATATGCAAAGAAATGGACAGGTAACAAGATAGAAAATGGATAAGAAGACTGTTGATTCACAAACCTTGCTTTTTTGAGTCCTGCATCCTTTTAGGCATGATTTACCTTTCATTTGTTGGATCCCACAGAGGTCTATGAGCCATGAGAGCCCATCTCAGTCTGAGACTGCCAGTGGAGAGCCTCGGGAGCCAGGGAGATCAGGGGGCATGTCCTGGGCTGAAAGTAAGGGAGTCGAAGAGAATTACATACTGCACAGTGTGATACCATCCTGAAGATGCCCCTGAGATTGATTGTCCTTCTCTCACATTGTCAGCCTCTGGCCATGAACCTCAACCCAGAAGGGAGATCATCTGTCCTTGAAGAAAGTGAACAGCTCCAGAGAAGAGATTCCTAGATGTTGACTTCTTGGTGTCTGACAATTACCTACCAATTCACTCTGCAGGTTCAGACCACATAAAATAAATTCAATTCAGCAGGTAGTGCCTCATTCTTAAATATGACTAAGCAGTACACTATGCTGTAGGACTCCAGAAGAAGCAACAGTAATAAAGGGGAAAAACTTAAGTTCAAGATGTACCTATCATTATGGCCCTTGAAGAGCTAACAGGAGATACTGCATCTTTAGTATAAGGAAATGATGCTATAGGAGAACTAGAAAACAAAAAGAAAATGGAAATCTCAAAAAAATGATACACCAATTAAACATAAAATAATAATTAAATATTAAAAAAGGTTTAGATGATAAATATAGAAATCTTCCCAAAGGAGAGGAAAAAGAGAAAAGAATAAGAGGTGAGTGAGAGAATAGAGATGTCCCACATCTGATGAAGGAGAACCTTCAGGAGCAGATGGAGAGGAGAATGTACACAGGGTAAACTGAGCAAGGACGCATCCTAGGATAACTTTGCAGGACTAAGAGATGAAGGAGGGAGTCTGACCAAGAATTGACAAGAAATTGCATTGAAGGACAGGAAGAGACAATCTGTACACATGATTGTAAACCTGTTAATGTCTGGATTGCTTACAGTAGAGTACACTCTTCATAAGACCTGATAGTTACCTTCTTAGCAAAGTCATCAATGTCAGACTGGCTCAAGCAAGATGTCTTGGTACAGCACACTTCTGGATGAATATGAAGTCTGCATGTCACCTATTTAATACTCCTGCCAAAAATACTTAACCTGATTGTAATCATAGGAAGACATTCAGATAAATTTAAAATATGAAACATTGCGTGAAAGAAGGTAAAACTTTCTTATGAAAAGAAAAAAAGGAAGAGAATGGTCTTAGATTTAAAAGAGAGAAAGAAAGAAATCAGGAAGATCTAATGGCCCGACCTCTTGCCATAAATACCAGGTGCTGTGATTAAAAATGAAGAGTAGTAACAAAATATAAATAAATTATGTACACCTTAGGGATGATTTTTAGAAAAACTAAAAATGGACTCTGTTAGGTGATATCAAAACTTTTAACTGTATTTTATGTAAAAGTGATCCTGTGTTCACGGCGGACAATCCCCTGATTCTCAGGGGACACGGTAAAAATACCTAGAATATACTTAAAAATACCTGCAACTTACTTTCTTTTTTTTTTAAATGTATCTTTTTTTTTTAAGATTTTATTTATTTATTTGACAGAGAGAAATCACAAGTAGAAGGAGAGGCAGGCAGAGAGAGAGAGGGAAGCAGGCTCCCTGCTGAGCAGAGAACCCGATGCAGGACTCGATCCCAGGACCCTGAGATCATGACCTGAGCCGAAGGCAGCCGCTTAACCCACTGAGCCACCCAGGCCCCCCCTTGCAACTTACTTTCAAATGATTTAGAAAAACATTTTTAAAAGGAAGAGTTATATACAAAGAAGTCTCCTTTGCACAAAGTAAAAATGGCCATTGGTTAATTATATCAATAAACATTGAAACCAAGGTCATGTTTCAGTGAAGTACTCAAATATTCATTATATATTTTTAGATTTTTCTGGTCAGGCACTCGTACTGGGAGATGAGTGTGAAAAACATTAAAAACTGCAGATTCTAAAAAGATTTTGACATTTTCTATTCTCTTTTAACTCATTACTGTATTTTATCTTAGCAACCCGAAGAGCTTCTAAACTCTGAGCAATGCTAATCTAGTTCCCTGAAGATAACTCTTATACGTATTTATAAAGGTTTTTCTCTGGTTAAAAAAGAAAGAAAGAAAGTGTTTGTGTCCTTAAGAAGAGAGCAATGGGAGGGCAGGAGGAAGGTTAATTAAGAAGAGGCTTAATCTGTAGGCAACAAGTGTAATTATTGTTACTCATAAAATCGAAATCTCGTTTCTTTGAACTGTGCTCACAAAGGTTCACAAAGCCCTAGAGATTGAGTTTGTTGACACTGTGAGTTCCTCCTTTAATTGTACTGTTACAATTGTACAAGAATGTTCTGCAGATTAGACCAGAAAAGAGATTTTTGGCCTAGCCTCTGCTTTTACTGAAGCTCAGAGCCAGCAACAGTGACTTAACTGTCTCGAAGATCACAGCTTATTGGTCTAAACTGTAAAATCAAGCTCACAGTCCTGTTACAAGTTGTTTTATAGATAATTCTGTGTCTCTGTTCACCATACTGGTAACCATTATTAGAGTTCCGGAGTTCAGTACAAGTTCATCTGAGAATGCTAATGTTGCATAATATGCAATATTGCATTTCCCCCAAGACATTGTTCTCATGTCCCTAAACTTAAAATTTGAGTTCAACTCTCACAAAGATTTGAATAGACTGGATTCAGACTTGAAAGGTCCTGTCCATGGAGTATTATTTCCTTATGGATCTAGCAACACATTATCAGTGCCTTTAGAAAATCAAACAAAAAAAATTTTTATTAAAAAAGTTGGGGCACGTGGGTGGACACCCTGCTGAGCAGGGAGTCCGCATCTTCCTCTCCCTCCCCCACCCCACTCCTGATCTCTCTCTCTCTAATAAATAAATAAAATCTTTTCTTTAAGCCTTCTAGTGAATTAAGGGTTTTCTTTGTTCTGTTTATTTTATTTTTTAAATGATTTTATTTATTTATTTATTTATTTGAGAGAGAGCATGAGCAGAGGGAGCAGCAGGCAGGGGCAGAGAGAGAAGCAGACTCCCCGCTGAGCAGGGAGCCTGACTTGGGGCTCTCTCCCAGAACCCCAGGATCATGACCTGAGCCAAAGGCAGAGGCTTCACTGAGTCCCCCAAATGCCCCACAAGCAGTTTTAGAAACTTCATCCCCCCACCTGCCATCCCAGAGAGTTTCTTAAAATATTTTTCATCTAAAACTATCCTTTCTCTTGAATTGTGTCAGGCACAATAGGTGAACATTTCATTATATATCATGACACAATATGTAATACTAACATTTATAATTGTATGAATTCTTTTATCATGGGGATAATTTCTATTTGATCCCTATTTCTTTAATTTACTAATGTCCACTGATTATCTTTCCATACCTGACATAGGTACATGTTTCTATAAATATTACATGTGAACAAATTATTAAAACTTTCTGCATCTCTTTGCTTAACGTTTCACATACCCCTTTTCCCTTCTTCAGGGTCATCCAGGTAAGTTGGTATTCATGCTTGTCGGTTCAGTATATTTATTTGTGCTTATAAAATGCTACCTGCCTCTCTGCCACCCTCCACATTTCTGTGCCCCCATGTGAGAATTTACTGTTTAACCATCACGTGGTGGGTGCCTTTTACCCAGCAAATTAGTGCCTGGGAAGCA